>NC_029790.2:41266519-41309408 GCF_000816755.2 Arachis ipaensis
ACACCATAGAGGAGAGGAGAAGGGGAGCTCCGCCGAAGCTTCCGTCGCCGTCGTTGTCATTGTGCACGCCACTGTTATCGCCGCTATCGTTGTGGTCGTCGATCGCTGGGTGCTATGTCATCGCGGGAGGAGGAGGGCTCGCTGAAAAGTTACTACCTTTCTCTTGTTCTGCTTCACCGTAGCGAAACCCTCTACCCTTGTTTGCTGGAGCTACTGCTATCCATCGCTACCTTCTGCCTTGCTTCTCCATGGGCTAATGTTGGTTGATAATGGAGTGTGAAGGTGTTGTGTTAATGGTACAGTCCATCCAGCCGTTGTCACCACAATCGTGTCCCTGATTTCTTCTGATTTCGACACTTTGAGGTAAGAGTTTCATTTTAAAATTAAAGATTTTGGTTTAAGAATGCCCATAAAGCTTATTGAATAATTGCAAATATGTTATAACAATTTTGAATGATTAATTGATGAGTTTGATTTGGATTGTGACTGAAATTGTGATTGATTTGAGTGTAGTTATGTATGTTAGTTGATTGGATGATTATTGTGATATGGTTTGTTGTAACTGTGATGAAAGTTTAATGGCTGGACTGATTTTGAGTCGTGATTTATTGATAATGACTGTGGTTGTGAATTATGACTACTTTTGAGGTTGTTATAATAATGATAAATGGTTTGATTATTTTATTAGATCTTGATTAACTGGAATGGATGTGAATACGTTATATTTTTGCTTTGGTTAAAATGATGTATGGATTGAGAATCGCTTAGTTAACGTTTGCGAAGGATGTTAATCTTGCTTGTTGGCAGTATATTGGTTGTTGAATTGATTTCTGATAAGCTAGGTTTGAACTTGTGAGTTGTAAAAAGATCATAAATCGACTATTAAACTGATTTCTCGAAATCTAATTTTTAAACTAATGTAGTAACTTTAAGAGTATAAAGATAATTTTGTAATAATTGAAAATTGTATGGAGCCGAATTTTGGGTGATTATAAGAGTTGACTTTAGGAGAACTGGAATTTTGTGAATAACACATATTTTTGTAAGTGTGTATTGATGTCAATGCTGCTAAAATTTTGGTTAAGCTGGATGGTAATATGTTCGGGTATTTAAAAATGAAAATCTGTTAGTCTTTTGGTTAAAAATAATTTATGAATTGATGAGATTGAGGTTTGATTGTTAAACTGGTTTCTTAAAAAAATTGGTTTCTTGACTAAAGTATTAACTTTGAGGGTTTACAAGTAATTTTATAATAACTAAGGAGATTAAGAAAAGTTAAATGATTAATTGAGAACCTTTTGTTTGATAATTGTTGAGAAAAGGTTGATGAATTGATTAAATTGAAGGAATCCTTAACGGGTGGCTAAGTCCATTTTTAGAGGAAGTTATATCCAAATTTTTATAAAAATATAAGGATTTAATTAAAATAAATTATGTGAACTACACTTGGAAAAGTTAAGTGCTTGATTAATGTTAGTTATTGGATGTTTATAAGCTTGGAAAAGAAGTATTCTTTTAAAATGTAAAGGGTAAATTTAAAGTACTTGGAAGTGGCTTAAGAGAATGCTTAAGAAAGATAAAGAAGAGTTCACTACAACAAATAAGGGTTTTCGCAACAGTCAAACACTGTTGCCGTAGATCAAAAAACCGTTGCTAAAACTTTAGGCAACGCTTTGGCAACGGTTTTTGACCTGTGGTATATGCCGCCGTTACCAATTCTCAAAGGCAACGATTTTTTATCTAAGGCAACGACAAAAAAAAAAACCGTTGTCATAGTTACTAGCATAGACAACGGTTTTGACAACAATTTTTAAAGAACGGTTTAGAACCGTTACTGAATAGGCAACGGTTTAAAACCGTTTTCTTTTATGACGTACCGGTTTAAAACCATAACTGGATAGGCAACGGTTTTAAGCTGTTGTAGTTTTTTTATTCACAAAGACAACGGTTTAAAAGCGTTGCCTTTGGTGTTTTTTTTGTAACGGTTTTGAAACCATTTCCATTTTGTAGTTGTCTTTGACAACGGTTTTAACACCATTGTCTTTTGTGACTTTTCACAACGGTTTTTTGTAATTATATAATTCTTTATTTATAATAGTTTTCTCATGTTGCATTAAAATTAGTTCCAACTATTTTAATTTAGTGTCGATAAATAAGCTTAACTATTTGAAGCAAATCACTAAAAAAAACTAATTGAACATTTACCATTAAATTTGATTTACAGACAAATTTTTGTGTCACTGAAGTTTGATTAAAGAAAATCATTGCTTTGCATCATTTTACAACTTAAAATGCACCAAACTAAATTCAAATCCAAATTAGAATCAATTAATTCATTGTTTTCACACTCAAAATTTTAAAGTTTAAAATGTTGACACTAGCCAAGCCATTACCGACTAAGAACCTGCCGCAGCAAGTAGCATTCTCAATCAATATGTAACTGCTACAGTAATTAAAAGAACATTGATTAGCATCAAATAAAATGCAAACTACAAGAAGCATAGAAGAGAAACATGCAACACAAAGCATACTACAACTTTGATCTTTAGCAACATTGTTTGCCCTCTCTTTATCTGTTGAGGAACTCCTAAGGACTTGGCTTTCAGAAGAGTCGCAGAATTTGTTTCCAAGTCTGCTACCACCGAGAATGTCCTCAGCTGAGTCATCAAACAAATTTTGTCCCTAAATATTAACATAATTTAAATACTCATTTTGTGAAACACTAATACATTCATTGGGAGAATCCACCCGGAATTCCCAGCCACTTTACATGCTAACAAAATAAACCAACTAGCAATTAAGAAACAACCATTAACATTAACATTATGCTCAATAAAACAAATTAGCTTAATTTCAAACTAAATTGAATTAAAACAAAACTTCTATGCTTAACTTTTTACACAGAGAGAACATGTTTAGCTAAATGACTCTTTTAATTTCAAACTAAATTGAATTAAAACGAAAGTTCTATGCTTAAACTTTTACACAGAGAGAACATGTTCAGCTAAATGAGTCTTTGATTTATAATAGAAAATAAGCTTAATGGTGCGCAGAAATTGTGATTACACTTTGATTATGTAAAATTCATCGCTCTTTCTTTCCCTGGTAATGGCGCCAAAAACATGATGCCAATACCATGGTTCACAACTTCGCACAACTAACCAGCAAGTGCACTGGGTCGTCCAAGTAATACCTTACGTGAGTAAGGGTCGAATCCCACGGAGATTGTTGGTATGAAGCAAGCTATGGTCACCTTGTAAATCTCAGTCAGGCGGATATAAAATAGTAATGGGGTTTTCGAAATTAATTAATAAAATAGGGATAGAAATACTTATGTAAATCATTGGTGAGAATTTCAGATAAGCGAATAGAGATGCTTTCGTTCCTCTGAACCTCTGTTTTCCTGCTATCTTCATCCAATCAGTCTTACTCCTTTCCATGGCTGGCTTTATGTGATACATCACCATTGTCAATGGCTACTTTCGGTCTTCTCTCGGGAAAATGATCCAAATGTCCTGTCACGGCACGGCTAATCGTCTGGAGGCATCACCCTTGTCAATGGTTACATCTATCCTCTCAGTGAAAATGGTCAATGCACCCTGTCACGGTACGGCTATTCATCTATCGGTTCTCGATCATGCTGGAATAGGATTTACTATCCTTTTGCGTCTGTCACTACGCCCAGCAATCGCGAGTTTGAAGCTCGTCACAGTCATTCAATCACTAAACACACACCATAACCGAACCTCAGCAGACCAAGTGGGGGACATCGTAGTGGACGCAAGCAGAAAGGAGAGCAGGGAACATCAGCGGATGACAGAGTAGGAACCGATGACGATGCAGAACTATTTTCTCCTAACATTGCTCAAAACAAAATCTCATTAAAGAAAAAAAAATCAATCAACAAAGTAACTAATGGCAAAACAAGGTCTACCTGTTTTGTTCTCAATTGAAAATGACAGAATTTAACATACCTAACCTAACCCAACCCTCTTTTCATGGATTGAAAGAGATGTTGGAGACTTGGGAGTGCATAATAGTTTTAATATCACATCAAGATGATTAGGTACATAGGAATTCTACAGCCATTGTAGTTCATACCAAAGACACAGGCAAACTAAAGTGAACCATCGCACAGACCAAGTTGCAAATCATAATGGTAGGAAAGGTATAAAATATCCAAAATAAAATAAAGTGAACCATCAATACTAACTGCATTTTAATTTTGGGGATAAAATAACTGGATTTTATTTTTGTTAACATACTACATTCATGTATCTTATTTTCATGTAGCCATCAACATTTGACTAGAGCAGAGAAAGCATTACCCCAACCACAAGAGTAACTTTTGTCATAGGTGAGCATAACTCCAAAGGATCATCTTTTGATGCACGGGCCTTTGCTTTTTGAACATCAATTAATCTTCACAAGACCTATCAGTACACACAAATCCTTATCAAAATGCCATATATCTACATAAAAGATTTAACATGATAGACTATTAAATTATCAAGTAAATGTTTCTAATTTAAAACCTTTACTAACTATGTACTTGGGAGTATCATAACAATACCTGCTTTAATTTGAAGTTTGAAATAGTAGCACATTCAAAAAATTCTCAAAATAATTCCTTTGTAATCAGTTAAGCTAAAATCAAATAACTAGAAAACCAAAATGATATCCTTAAAAAGAATTGTGCATTTGGTTCCAAACAACAGTAAAAAGCTTTTAAGGGTAAACTACAAACCAGCTTAACTTTATCAAGATGAAGCACAGCCTTTTCATACTCTTTCATCATATCTTTCTTTGACTCTTTAATTACTGTAAGATCATAGAAAATGAGACACTTGAGTTACCTAAACAGAGGTTGAGCCATAATGAGGACGCAGAGAACTAGTGACAGGGCACGATTCAGAAGCAGCAACACATCCCTCTCCTCGACGGTGACGTGGGTGACGGCTACAGCAGGATGCAACGGCGAAGGCGGCAGCAGCGAAGCACAACCCACAATCAGTCATGGCAGTGAAGCAGAAGCAGCGAAGCAGAAGTAGAACATGGGAGAAGCAAGGAGGCTGTGGAGAATAGAGAAATAGTGACATCATGGAGAGGGGATAAGCAGCGACGCCACGGAGAGGAGAGACTCAGTGATACAGGAAAGAAGGACACAGCGACGATTTCGAGAAAAAGGATGCAGCGACGATTTTGGGAAGAAGGACGATGCACCGGGAACTCTTTCTTTTGACAGTAGGTTAGGGCTACATGGTAAGCTGTGGTACGATGATGTCTCTGAGTCTGATGGCCTGGGTTGGTGTATGATGAGCGGATATTTTATATGTTTTTTGGCATCACTTTCATATAGTTTTTAGTGTGTTTTATTTAGTTTCTATTGAGTTTTTATAGGTTTTAGTGTTAAATTAACATTTTTGGATTCTACTATGATTTTTTGTGTTTTAGTACAATTTCAGGTATTTTCTGTCTGAAATTGAGGAGTTCGAGCAGAAGTCTGATTCAGAGACAGAGAAAGCACTACATATGCTGTCTAGATCTGACCTCCCTGCATTCGGAACTTTCCATAAATATATAATAGTCTATACTTTGCTTCGGATTAGAAGACCCAAAACCGGCGTCCAACGCCAGCTTCCTACCCCCTTCCAGGCATCTAGCGCCCAAAGAGCATAGACTAATGTACAAACTCCCAAAGAGGACCTCCTAGCTGGCGTTCCATGCCCAATAGACCTCATAGCACGTATATCTCATCAAAACTCAGCCCAAACACTCACCAAGTGGGCCCCAAAGTGGATTTTAGCACTAAATAGACTGTTTTACCGTTACTAATCATTTGTTTAGTATTTAAGGGATTTTATTCATGTAATTCAGAGCTTCTTCGATTCCTTTGATCATCATTCACGTTTCACTTTGTATTTGACTTTCAGTATGAGTTTCTAAACCTCCTAGGTTGAGGGGAGAAGCCTTGCTGAGTCTTATGAATTAATAAAAGTACTACTCTTTCTCTTCGATCTGTGTTTGATTAATTCTAAGATGTATATTCGATCTTCATCGTGGTGAATAGGATGATCTAACAAATTAGCTCTATTCATCATATTAAGACGAACGTGCCTGACAAACACCCGCGTCTACTTGGGTTCAGAATGCGCCTTTCATCGGACAAGGGCGAACCAATAGCTATGTTTGTACATCTCTCAGACGGCTAATCCACGACTTCATTGGGGACTTCTCGAGACATCATTTCAGCCAATTTTCGGGGAGATTAGGGTCTCTGTTGTAGAGGCTACAACTCAAGGTGCAGCATTCTCTGATCTGGAAGATCTAACCTTGTCTGTGGCATTTTCAGTAGGATCATTAAGGGGAATTGTAAGAATCGACAAAACTGTTTTAATAAAAAAATAATTTTTAAGTGCCCGGAGTAGATTCAAAATTTAGAAGTTTTAATTTGAAAATATAAAGGTGAATTTTGATTTCAATGGATTTTTTTGAGTTGGAAAATGTATCATTTTCGAAAAGTTTTTGTAAAAAGGCGTACTGGCGCTTAAGCTAGCAGTATCAGCTCTAGTCTGTCTAGTACCGTGTATTTTAGAAAATAAGATTTTGAAAGTCGATTTATTGTTTTAAAAGGACAAAAATAATTTAGAATTGAAAACCGAGCTCTAATCTTAAAGGTTTTGGCCCAAAGTGGGCCAAACAGACTAAAACCGCTAACGGATTGGACCGGGCCCAAGGTCCAACATATATATGTGTATTTAATGAGTTTTAAACTCATTTTGAAGGGAAGAGAGAGAGAGAGAGAACTCGGATAGGTGATGGTGGGGGGGGGGGGGAAACCCCATTGTCACTATTCACCTCCACCTTCCGGGAGCTATAACTTGAGCTACGGAACTCCGATTGACGAGCCGTTTGCAGCCACGCGAAGCTCTTGACGAGCTCTTCGTTTCTATCTAAGAAAAACTGGTAAGAAATCGTGTCTCAATCCCCAGTTTCCTGCCCTACTTTCTGCGTTTTTAGGGTTTGGTTTTTGAGTAGATTTTGTGGTTTTGCTTGTTTAGGTGATCTCTAGTAGCGGATAATTGTTGGATTTTACCCTAATCACGTTGGATAAGGTAAGGTTTCACTAAACTCTTATTTTTAGTTATATTTGTGAACCCTAGGCTTGATGTTTGTATGTTATATGATGTTAGTTTGAGCTTTGGTGCTTGTTGGAGTTGGCTTGGCTTTTTGAAGCTTGTTTGGACTCAAAGTGGTGTTTTGTGCATATTGAGAATCGACCAAGGTATGGTTTCGGTTTTTTTTATGTAATATGTAATGTTTTTGGACACTTAGGCTAGTTGACTCTAAGATAGGATTGAATTAAATAAATGGTGGATTGGATTATGTATGTGGCATGTGAATGGTGATGAAGATTTTGAGTTGTGTATGTTAGAGTTTGATTATGATGTTGATGAGAAAATTGATTATTGGTATTTCTTGGTGATGATTGGTTGATGTTGTAGTGGTGTTGTGTGGAAGGAATTGGAATGATAACGATGATGATTATGTGATTGATGATGATTGTTGGTATTTTAATTATTATGAAGGTTGATGAGGAATGTGAGATTTATTATTGTGGATGAGGGTTATTGGTGTTAATGATATATTATGATATTGGTTGATGTTGGTGAGTGTGTATGTTGATTGTAGTAATATGAATGTTGATAATAATTGATAATATTGAGGTTAATTGATGAGGAGTATGAATATTGATTTTGATGACAATTGGTGAAGGAAGTTAGTTTTATGAGAATAATGTGAGGAGTAAACATTTGATGAATTGGGTAACGTTAGATATGGTTTGGTGATGATTATTGAAATTGATAAGGAATTGTAGTGGTTATTGATGTTGTTGTTATTGGTTGATGATAATTATGAGTGTTTATGATGGTTTTGGATGATGAGGATTTAGGGTTTTTGATGGTGTTGAATGAAGTAATTGAGGTATTATGGTTGGTTGAGTTCAGAGAGAAATGGTATGGAATTTTATGTTGTTTTGGTATTGCTTGGGTTGTGATTGGTTTGGTTTTGGATTGGGAGTTTTGGTAAAATTAAGGTTTGAGACTTTTGGTAAAATAAAAATTTTAGTGAACTTCCATGAATCATATCTTCAGCTACCTTCCTTGAAATTCAATGCTTTTTATACCAAATGAAAGATGATTGAACAAGCTTTAAAATGGTTTAAGTTTTGTGTAAATCCGATTTTGGTAGAGGAAGATATGATTGTGGGAATTTTGGTGTCAAAATTTGAAATTCTGCAAAGTTACAGAATTTTGTGATTTCTGGTATGTGCGCACGCACACTCCTGTGAAAATTTAAACCTGTGCGCATGCACACCCCTGTGCGTACGCACACGCAGCGGAAGGCTTTCCTTTCAGAGTGCTAGCACAGCTTGCGCGCGCACATAACCAATGGAGTTTTACAACCTGTGCGTACGCACGGCCCTGTGCGAACACGCACGTTAGAAAGGGCAGTCTGTTGGAGGCGTTCACACGCCTTGTGCGAGCGGATAGAATTGTAGAAATTTGTACCTGTGCGTACGCACACTTTTCAAAAATCTCCCTGGGCGTGCACACGCACACCCTTGTGCGTACGTACGCACACGCTTGTGCGTACGCACATGCCCTGTTTTCCAACTAAAACTTTGTTTTCAACTATTTCACCTTCTTAACAAGCTTGTAACCTCTGTGACACCTTTTTAAGATTCTTTGGCTTTTTTTTGGGTACCAAAATAATGGAAAGGTCCTAGAGATTTAAGTTAGGTTTTACTTTGAAAAGTTAGAGGACGGAGGTTTAGGTTTCTGATGTATGGATGATGAGTTGGGTTGAGAGAGAAGGAAGGGTGGTGAACTTGGTGATTACTGACAACAAATTGAGAAATTGATGAACTAATGAGTTTGGAATGGAAAATTTAGGAATTGATGATGGACGTGTTGAGTTGAGAACTTGGAAAGGAATGATGAAATTATCGAATTATGTGGAGAGTGTGCCAGGCACTATATCCTTGGAATGATATTGTTTGAATGAAAGTGTGTCAGGCACTATATCCTTGGAACGTTGAGAATTGATAAATGAAAGTGGATTGGGATGAGAACTAGTGATGACTGGTGATGATTGAGGTGGATTGACTTGTTAGATGTGGAAAGTGTGCCAGACACTATATCTTTGGAATGATAGTGTGCCAGACACTATATCCTTCGAATGATTTATGATGAACTAGATGTTGTTGTTGTTTTCCTTCTCTGCCGCAAGAGTGTGCCAGACACTATATCCTCGGAATGAGCATGCAAGTGAGTCGGGCACTATATTCTCGGAACGACAGTGTGCCAGGCACTATATCCTCAGAACAAAAGCGTGCCAGGCGCTATATCCTCGGATGTGGTAGAAAGGCGACATCTGAAAGGATGTGTCGGGTTGGCATTTATAGACCGACAAGTGATATCACGAGCCAATAGGACAGGCATTCATCATGTGCATCTACTATGTGATTTGTTTGCTTTGCCCAATTGTTTATCTTGCCTAAATAAATAATATGCTTATTTGCTAGATGTTTTACTTGCTGTACATGTATATTACATATGATTTACTTGCTTGTATTACTTGTGATTGACTAATGTTGAGGAGGATAGGTAGGCGGTGGCGATGGGATCGCACAAGGGATAGGTTGGTGAAGGCTGAGGGACAGCGGTGATTAGTATTAGTTAGAATTCCCCTAAGTTTAGATAACCCTGTTTATGGTTTAGGTTCCTTATTTATTTATTTTATTCTAAGCTTGAATATCCGTATGCGATGTGAAGTTCAAGGATTGCCTTCGGCATCCCAAAGCCTTACATCTTACATTATTGGGCACTGTTACCATACTGAGAACCTCCGGTTCTCATACCATATTCTGTTATTATTTTTCAGATGCAGGTCGCAACCCACCTCGGTGAGTTGCTTTGGTGGTGACAGAGCGGAGGATCTCTATCCGTTTTGGAGTCTTTTTGCTTATTTTGTATTGTCTCTCACTTTTGTATTTACTTTTGCCTAGAGGCTTACTTTGAGAGAGAAACTTGTATAAGCTATTTTAAGTTCCAGATGTCTGTAAGGTCTGTATATGGCTAGCCAGATTAAACTCTGCGAGCCTTGGCTAGATCTTCATACTATTATACCCTTATATTTTGTTATATTATATCTATTTCTTGTGCGTTAAGTTTGTAGCGTCGTGAGTACATTTTGCGCTTTTCAAATCCTGTTTTTTTTTGTTGTATCCTTCATCGGGCTTCTAGACTATATTACTTCTTCTATATATTATACGTATAAGCTTTAGACTTGTCGTAACCTTTGATTAACCTTTGCTTTACAACGCAAGGTAAGGCTTAGGGTAATTAGGGTGTTACAAGAATGAACTGTATGAGCTTCACCCTTAATCAGAATGGATCCACACTAACCCTGGGGTTCAGATCTGGAGGAGTATTGGCGGTTGCTCAAACCGGCATCAATCACATACAGCCTGCCATAGAAGAAATCATTCACAATTGAAGAAGACGGTAATACCAGAGTTAATCCAGAAGGACAAAGCATCTCCAAACCTTAACCAATTCCTTATCACTGTTTACATTCATCTAGGTTTTAAGATTATCATTATAATTCCATCTTCTAAATCAAAATCAACAACTCTTCTATCTGCCTGACTAAGTCCTATAAGATTACCATGGCTTGCTTCAAACCACAATCCTCGTGGGATCGACCCTAACTTACTCAGGTATTACTTGGACGACCCAGTGCACTTGTTGGTACAGTTGTACGAAGTGTGGGGATTGTTCGAGTTTGGACAACTGACGAATTATCTTGTTCCCTAGATCAGGTATTATCTTTAATTTTGTTAGAGTCTTTTATTTTATTTTATTTTTTCTTTTTTTTCAAAAAAATTAAAAACCTTTTTCAAAAATTTTTATTTTCAAGAATCCTTAGCTTTCTTTGTTTAATCTTTATTTTTGGTTTGAGTCTTTTTGTTTTTGATCTTGGTAATTTTCGTTCCTTTTGAGTCTTTTCGTTCATGTTCTTGGTTAAAATCTCGAAGATTTTGAGTGTTTTTCTAAAAATTTTTTAAAATTAGTGTCTTTTTGTTTGAGTCTTGTTTCAATCTTTAAGTTTGGTGTCTTCTTGTTGTTTTTCTTTTAATTTTTCGAAAATTTGATGTTTGATATTTGATGTTCAAAAGTTTTAAGTTTGGTGTTCTTTACATGTTCTTGCGTTCTTTAAATTTTTTTAGTCTTGTTCTTTGTGTTCTTGTTAATCTTCAAAGTGTTTTTGTGTTTTATTTTTTTTTTATCTTAAAAATTTTACGTTTGGTGTCTTTTTGGTGTTTGTCTTTAAATTTTCGAAAATTAGTCCCTTTAGATCTAAAAATTTTAATTTTTGTGTCTTTTACTTGTTTTTCTCTCTCCTCATTAAATTCAAAAATAAAAAATATCTTTTCTATCTTAAAATTAATTTAATTTTCGAAAATTCTTAATAAAAATTCAGATTTTAATTATAAAATTTTTATTTTATCTTATCTTAGTTTTAAAGTTTAAAAATCAAATCATTTTAAAATCATATCTTTTTCAAAATCTTATCTTTTCATATCTCAATAATTGCAAACCCTTACACAACAACTGTTGGAACTGCAAGAGGCTCTGCGAGAAACTCAGGCTTCCAATAGGAATGTAGAAGCCCAGCTGAGTCAAACAAGGCAGCAGTTATCTAAGCAGATAACAGAAGAATGCCAGGCTATTCAATTGAGGAACGGGAAATCCTCAAACATCCAACCTCAGTACAACCAGATTTCGGCACAAGATGACTCTGGGCGTTCAAACGCCCAGGGAGGTATCACTCTTAGCGTTGAATGCTAGGAAAGGGCAGAGACTGGGCGTTCAAACATCCAAGGAGGCAGCACCCTTGGCGTTGAACGCCCACAAAAGAGTGATGCCCCAGGCATCAGACGCCAGGAAAGGGATAGCAGCCTGGGCGTTGAACGCCCAGGCAAGGGAGGCCAGTCACATAATAATAACATCCCTCCTAAGCAAGCTAGTAACCCCCCTTCCAATACACAAGGTACTCGGCCTTTATCAACCAAGATTGATGAGCAGCAGGCCAAGTTACCATACACTCAATGACTCCAGAAAGCAAAAAATGATAGGTAATTTGACAAATTCTCAGAAGCTTTTAAGAAGTTGGAGATCAAAAACCCCTTTGTAGAGGCTCTTGAACAAATGCCTTCATACGCTAAGTTTGTGAAGGAAATACTGAACAACAAGAGGGATTAGAGGGAAGTAGAGACAATAGCTCTTACTAAGGAGTGCAATGCAGTCATTCAGAGGAACCTTCATCAGAAGCTGCAGAAACACCCTAACACTCGTCTCAAAGTCACATAAGTGAATCCAAGAGAAGAGTATCTGGACCTCATTAGTACCGAGGAGGCCAAACCTCAGGATCATGCTACTAAGAGACTTAAGGCAATCATGGACTAGAAGGATCCTGAGAATGCAATTGAGCACGCCCCTACAGAGGAGAAAGAACCTCGAGTTGAATCTACTCTGGGTGTGCCAGAGGAGCCTATGACTCCCACAGAGCATGCCCTTGCAGAGGTGTAAGAGGCTCAAGAGCCATCTTTCCTAGGCGTGCAGAAAGAACCGGCAGATAGGCAGTTGGCTCATTTCTCAGCAGCACTTAAGAGGCTGCAAGTCAATATCTTTTTTGCAGAGGTATTTGAAAAGAAGGATCTAATGGGAGATGAAATAGAGATACTTACTGAGAAGTACAGTATCCTAATTCAGCATGAGCTGCCAAGGAAGATGCCAGATCCAGGGACCTTTCAGATCCTATGGACTACTGGAAAGATCATTTTTGATAAAAGCCCTTTTTGATCATGGCTTAAGTTTAAATCTGATACCTTCCACTGAGGCAGAGGCCGAGTTTAGAGAGACTAGGAAGGCATTAAACGCCAATCAGGAAGCCCTCACTGGGCATTCAGTGCCCATAATGGCAGCCATTCTGGCGCTAAACGCCAGTGAGGAACCCCTCACTGGGCGTTCAACGCCCATACACCTAGGGAAGCTGGAGTTGAACGCTAGCAAGGACATCTCTGCTGGGCGTTCAACGCCCAAAAAGATAGAGGTACTGGCATTTAACGCCAGTAATGGTGCACATCAAGATGAGCAACTCTTTGCCATCCGGACGACACCTTGGTTTGCAGATATTGCAAATTACAAGGCTATAAGATTCATCCCCAAGGAATACAGTAGGCAGCAAGCTCAAAAACTCATTCATGATGCTAGATACTACTTGTGGGAGGAACCATATCTCTTTAAGAGATGCTCGGATGGGATAATCCACCACTGTGTGTCTGAAGAAGAGGTACATAAAATCTTATGGCACTGCCATGGCTCCGATTATGGAGGACACTTTGGAGGAGAGCGAACAGCCACGAAAGTCTTCCAAAGTGGTTTCTACTAGGCCACGCTCTTTAAGGATTTTCGAGAGTTTGTCCGTCGCTGTGACATTTGCCAAAGGGCTGGCAATCTCCCTCATGGTCACGACATGCCTCAATAAGGAATCCTAGAGATTGAGTTGTTTGATGTATGGGGTATAGACTTCATGGGTCCTTTTCCACACTCATACTCAAACACCTATATCCTCGTGGCAGTGGATTATGTGTCTAAATGGGTTGAGGCAGTCACATCACCCACGAATGACACTAGAGTAGTGATGAAGTTCCTCTAAAAGAACATATTCAGTAGGTTTGGTGTCCCTCGAACACTGATCAGTGATGGAGGAACTCATTTCTACAACAAATAGCTTGACTCTGTGCTGAGCCGATATGGAGTTCGCCATAAAGTGGCCACCCCATATCATCCACAAATAAATTGGCAAGGTGAAGTCTCAAATAGAGAACTAAAGAGAATCCTGGAAAGAACAGTGAATACCTCTAGAAAGGATTGAGCAAGAAAGCTTAATGATGCTCTCTAGGCATATAGAACAATTTTCAGGACCCCTATAGGAACGTCACCATATTAATTGTTGTATAGGAAGGCGTGCCACTTGCCAGTGGAGCTAGAACACAAGGCCTACTGGGGCAACCAAACTCCTAAACCTTGATACAAAGGTAGCAGGAGAAAAACGGTTGCTACAGCTAAATGAGTTGGATGATTTCTGACTTGCTGCATTTGAAAATGCAAAGATCTATAAAGAAAGGGCCAAAAAGTGTCATGATAGAAAGATTTCTTCCAAAGGCTTTGAACTTGGACAAAAAGTTCTGCTCTTCAATTCTAGACTGAAGCTCTTCCTTGGAAAGCTTAAGTCACCTTCAAGGAGTAGCAAGCCTAGCATTGAACACCAGCCAGGGGCACTGGCTGGGCATTCAATGCCCTGAAGGGGGATGTAAGACTAGCGTTGAACGCCAGCCAGGGAGCACTAGCTGCACGTTCAACGCCCAAGAAGGAGTGGTAAGCTAGCGTTGAACGCCAGCCAGGAGGCACTGCCTGGGCGTTCAACGCCCAGAGGGAGCACCAGGATGGTGTTGAACGCCAGAATCAAGGCATTCTAGGCGTTCAACGCCCAACAAAGGTTGGACAAGTTTTTGACCTTTTCAAAATTTATCTTTTCCAAATCTTATCTTTTTAATCATATTTTCTAAACAAGATTCTTTCAACCATCATCTTTTAATTTCAATTTCCTTTCCAATTTAAAATCTTTTCAAATCTTTCTCAAGTCTTTTTCAAATATTTTTCAAAATTTCATATCTATTGCAATTCTTTTTCAAATCTTTTATTTAACTTTAAAATATTTTTCATACCTTCTATCTTAGCTTTTTATCTTTTTCATATCTTTTAATGATTAAACAAATTTTAAAACTTATCTTTTTCTATCTTTTACCAAGGTGTGAATCTTATCTTCTTTATCTTTTCTCTAATCAATTTCGAAAACCCACCCTCCCCTTCCTATATATAACATTCGCCCCATACACTCCCTCATCCACATTTCTTTCGAATTCTTCTCGTCCTCTTCGTCTTCTTTCTTCTCTTTTGCTCGAGGATGAGCAAACCTTTTAAGTATGGTGTAGAAAGAGCCTTGCTTTCTCACTCTATTTAAATTCCATGGCTCCAAAAATTGGAAAACCCACTTCAAGAAGCAAGAAAGAAGACAACCAAACAGTTGTTTTCAAACCTCTTAGATTCTACACAAAGCAACATGAAGAAAATTATTACAAAATAATGTGCAAGAGAACAGTAATCCCGGAGGCCAAATTCAAACTAAGAGAAGATGAGTATCTGGAGATTCAAGAGCAAATTCGAAAGAGAGGCTGGGAGATCCTGGCCGACCCTGAGATCAATGTTGGAATAATAATAATCCATGAATTCTATGCAAATTTGTGGATGACAGATAAGCAAAAGAAAGATGGACAAGGATTCCATATTTTTCGCACCATGGTCTGAGGGAAGGCTCTCTATTTTCATCTTGATAAGGTGAGAGAGATCTTTAAGTTACCTCCACAAAGGGATGATCCAGAATCCTTTAATAGGAGGGTGTTAGCCAATCCAAAGTTGGATCAGATTCTAGAAGACATATGTCTACCTGAAACTCAGTTGATCAATAACACAAAAGGAAATCCAAACCAACTGAGAATAACAGATCTCAAACCAGTTGCTAGGGGTTGGTTGGATTTTATTAGGCATTCCATACTCCCTACTAGCAACCGCTCTAAAGTTACCATTAGAAGGGCTATGATGATTCACTGCATCATGATGGATAATGAGGTGGAAGTCTACTAACTGATCCCCTTTAAGCTGTACAAGATTACAAACAAAATGTCAACTCAAGCCAAATTGGCTTATCCAAACCTTATCTTTCTCTTGTGTAAAGAGGCTGGAGTCATGATTAACAGAGACTCCTTTATTCCAACAGAAAGCCCAATCACCAAGCAAGTGATGGAAAACTCCAAAATACCAGATGATCATCCCAAAAGGAACACACCTGAGCCTCTTCAAACACAAGAGATCCCTCCAATTGAATATTGGACCCATATGGAAGCATCTGTTGCACAATTGCAAATCACCTTGGATCAATTAAGAGAGGAGAAAACAGACCATATTAGCATGCTTTGCAAACTAGTCAAGGAACAAGAGAAGCAGGGGCGTGAACTAGAAGAACTGAAGTGTCAGAAATTATCCCCTGAAGAGCCTAACGCCTCCCATGATTAAGGTGGTTGAGTTCTACCTCCCTATTCCTGTGCTTATTCTAATTCCTGTTTCTTAAGTTTAGACTTACATGATCACTAGTAGCATTTAAGCTTTTATTTAAGTTTCTGTTTTTTAATTTTAGAATTGCATGAGCATTATTAGGATTTAAGTTTTTATTTTCCAATTAGCTATAAAATTTTCCTCTTATCATCTCATTAAATTTGAATAAAATTTTAATTTTTTTTTAGAAATAGTAATGATACATAAATTTTGAATTATATATTAAGAAGTCAATTATTTGATGTGGTGGCATTGTTTTCATTTTCTGAATGCATGAATAAACAGTGCATGTTTGATGTTGGAGTTAAGAATGTTGGCTCTTGAAAGAATGATGATAAAAGTGAAGTATTATTGGTGATCTGAAAAATCCAAACATTGATTCTTCAAGCAAGAAAAAGCAGCAAAAAGAAAGAAAGAAAAAGAAAGAAATTGAGAAAAAAAGAGGGGGCAAGCAGAAAAAGAAAAAAAAGAAAAAGCCAATAGCTCTTTAAACCAAAATGCAAGAGCAAGGATCCAAGGCTTTGAGCATCAATGGTTAGGAGGGCCTAAAAGAAACAAAATCTTAGCCTAAACAGTTCAATTGAGCTGCTTCCCTAACTATATGCTTGTGGTGTGAAGGTGTCAAGTGAAAATCTTGAGACTGAGCAGTTAAAGTCGTGATCCAAAGTAAAGAGTGTGCTTAAGAACTCTGGACACCACTGGCTGGGGATTCTAGCAAAACTGAATCACAATCCGAAAGGGTTCACCCAGTTAAGTGTTTGTGGCATTTATATATCCGGTGGTAATACTGGAAAATAAAGCGCTTAGGGTCACGGCCAAGACTCAAAAGAAGTTGTGTTCAAGAATAAAAAAGAACTAAACTAGGAGAATCAATAGTATCATCTGGAATCAGAGTTCCTAAAGATGCCAATCATTCTAAGCTTTAATGGAAAGTCAGATGCCAAAATATTCAAAAGTAAAAAGCTACTAAGTCTCGCTCATCTAATTGAAACTGAGCTTCATTGAGAATTCTGAGATTTATTGTATCCTTCTCTTCTTTTTAATCCTACTTTATTTTTGGTTGCTTGGGGACAAGCAACAGTTTTAGTTTAGTGTTCTAATGAGCGGATATTTTATACGCTTTTTGGCATCATTTTCATATAGTTTTTGTTGTGTTTTGTTTAAGTTTTATTATATTTTTAGAGGTTTTAGTGAAAAATTCATATTTTTGGATTTTACTTTGATTTTGTGTGTTTTATGATAATTTCAGATATTTTCTGGCTGAAATTGAGAAGTTTTGGCAAAGTCTGATTCAGAGACAGAGAAAAGACTGCAGATGTTGTCAGGATCTGACCTCCATGCACTGTAAGAAGCATTTTTGGAGCTACAAAAGTCCAAATGGCGCGCTCTCAATGAATATGAAAAGCTAACATCCAGGGCTTTTCTGAAATATATAATAGTTTATACTTTACTTTGGAAATTAAGGCCCCAAACTGGCGTTCAATGCCAGCCACCAACCTCATTCCTGGCGTCCAACGCTCAGAAGGGAGTAGCTGGCGTCCAACGCCCATTTAGAAGTTCAAAACTAGCTTGTGGCTTCACTCAAGCTCAGCCCAAACACTCACCAAGTGGGTTTGGAAAGTGGATTTTCGCACTACAAGACTAGTTTATCTTAATTTTGTAATTCTTAGTTAGCAGATTAGTATATATAGGAGGAGATCACCCTTGTTTAGGATCTTCTTCCTCTCCCCTACCTTATTTCGAACATCACATTGTACAGCATGAGTCACTAACCTCCTAAGGTTAAGGTTAGGAGCTCTGCTGATTCTTATGGATTAATAATATCACTATTCTATTTCAATCTATGCTTGATTCTATTCTAATATGTATCTTTGTTCTTCATCCTAATGGATTGGGAGTGTAACTTGACCGTCATCTCTATTCACATGGATTCGTGCAAGTCCTTGACGGAATAGTATTGAACCACAAGCTTGATTATACATCTCTTAGATGGCTAATCCACGACATCGTTGGAGACTTCTCGAGATATCAGTTCAGCCGAGGTGCGGGGCGATTAGGGCCTTTGTGGTATAGGCTAGAACCAAAGAAGCAGCATTTTCTGATCCAGAAGATTCGACCTTGTCTGTGGCATTTTGAGTAGAATCACCAAGGGAATGGACTGCTAGAGCTTCACCCCTGTTCATATTGGATGACCGCTGACCCGGCGTTTGATCTGAAGCAGATGAGATTAATAACTGCTAACTCGGCGTTAATCATTTACAACCTGCCATGGAATGAATCAATCAGAAGTTGGAGTAGATGGTGAGAAAAGTTGATCCAGAAGGAGAAAGAATCTCTGAAGCCTCAACCGATCTCATACCATTGATTTCACACCTATCTAGTAACGTTTTATTTATTTATCTGTTTTATGTGTTTTCTTGTGACAACTATATTTTCTATCCGCCTGACTAATATCTACAAGATAACCATTACTTGCTCAAACCAATAATCTCTGTGGGATTGACTCTCACTCACCTGAGGTATTACTTGGATAACCCGATGCACTTGCCGATTTATCTGTGTGAAACTTGCGAAGTCTGTTTCGTGCACCAGTCTACTACTAAACCTATTCTTGTTCATTACACCCAGATTGTTACTAAAGCCTTATTGAGGCTTCTATTGATCTTTCGACCCAAAGTTGGGGCGGTTGCTCCATCCCTGATTGAAAGTATTCAAATAGGGATTGTTGTTGGAGTTTCTTGAGGAGTTTTCCATGTAGTTCACCTCCTCCATGGTGGTCCAGGTGTTAGCACCTACGTCTAACTCATAGGCTGTCTCTGGACAGTAAGCCTCAGAGCTCTGCGTCCCACTCAAGTGCTGAGTGATCATGTTGATCTGCTGGGACATGAGCTTGTTTGAGCTAAGATGGCATCTAAGGTGCCTACTTCTAGGACGCCTATCTTTTGAGTAGCCCCATTACTCACAGGGTTCCTTTTAGAAGTGTACATATACTGGTTGTTGGCAACCATGTCTATAAGCTCTTGTGCCTCTTCAGGCATCTTCTTAAAGTGGAGAGATCTGATAAACTACATTTTTAGGGTTTATCTTATGTTGAATTTAGAGCATTTTGATAACCTTTCCTCACATTTATTCAATGAGATACCATGATTTTGTGATTGTGATGCCAGGGCATTTTGGCCAGTTTCACTGACCTTTTCTTTTTGTTTTTAGGGTAGTTTCATGCACTTTCTTAGGAAATAAGCAAGTTTTGGGTAGAATTTCACTTACATCTTGATTCAAGCAAACATTGTGATTTTTATATGAATTCATGAGAATTATGCATAAATTGAATGACAAATTGGATGATGCATATCTCATAACTTGGACTAGAACTTTGATGCACTTTATTGCTTGATTTCAGGACAAAGGAAGCAAGGAAGAACCACGTTAGCAGCCATGTTAGTCTAACTAACGTGACCTCTAACGTGGAATGGGAGCTAGCTTTCAACGTTAATGAGAAAAGTAATCGCCAATAACGTCCTCGAAGCCATCATAGCTCACGTTGAGAGTCACGTTAACTAAGTTAACATGAACTCTAACATGGAAGAAGGAAATGAAGCCAACGTTAGTGACACTCACCTTTGTCACTAACGTTGGACCAAGCTCATATTGGCCACGTTAAGAGCCACGTTAACTCAGTTAACGTGGACTCTAATGTGGGGAAGCAAAAGAATGGCCAACGTTAGTGACACTCACCTTTGTCACTAACGTTGGACTAAGCCACTTTGAGCCACGTTAGTTGCCACGTTAACTTAGTTAACGTGGAAGCTAACATGGAGGGAGCAAGAATCGCCAACGTTAGTGATACTCACCTTTGTCACTAACGTTGGAATGAGCCACTATGAGTAACATTAACTCCCACGTTAACTTAGTTAACGTGGAAGCTAACGTGGATGAAAGAATGATGAGCCAACGTTAGTGACACTCACCTTTGTTACTAACGTTGGAGATGGCTATCACCACCACGTTAACCTAGTTAACGTGAACTCTAACGTGAGAAGTAGGGGCGTTTTGAAACGTTAGTGACAAAGGTAAGTGTCACTAACGTTTTTGAAGATTTGGCAAGCCTACGTTAAAGGTCACGTTAGCCACACTAACGTGAACTCTAACGTAGGGAAGGGAGGATTCTCAACGTTATTGGAAAAGGTAAGTCCCAATAACGTGTGCGAAGGATCAAGAGGCAACGTTAGTGGTCACGTTGGTGCCACTAACGTTGAAGTTAACGTGGGTTACCCTTGGGTTAGGAACGTTAGTGAAAAAGGTGACTGCCACTAACGTTCTCGAACCCACACGTTCACTTAACGTTAACGCCACTAACGTCATAAGCTAATAGTCCCTGCCTACTTCATACTTTCTCTCTGCAAGTAAAGCAAAGCCCAGTGAAGAGGATAACTGCTTCAAACTCAAGATCCAAAGGCCCATATCCAAGATTTGAAGAACCAACTAGAAGATCAGAAGAGTAGTATATATAGGGATAGTTTTGAATCAAAAAAGGGTTGGAAATTGGAGAACTACTCTCTGTATTTTTACTTTCTCTGCAACTTTTAGCTTAATTCTCAAGAATGTACTCTCCATCTATGCTTTTCATTCCCAGAGCTATGAACAACTAAACCCTTTTCATTGGGTTAGGGAGCTCTGTTGTAATTTGATGGATCAATATTAGTTTTCATTATTCTTCTTCTATCTTTTCTCTTGATTTTACTAGAAAGCTTTCAATCTTCATTCAATTGGGTAGTTATATTGGAAAAGAAGCTATTCATACTTGGATCTCTTCGGAACTTTGGAAGAGGAATGAAGAGATCATGCTAGAAATGCTTTCTCATGTTGGACCAAATTGGGGTTTGGATGGATATAGTGACATATAATCCTACCAACACTTTGATTTAGAAATACATGTGGTATAATCGGTGACCATACTTCATCTCTTCTCATGAGCAATTGACCAAGGAATTGGCTATTGATCAAGATTTGAGAGATTAAATTACCAAGAAATTGGAATTCGATCACTTAAGATTGCCAAGGAGATCAATGAATGCATTGGTTGAGGAAGAGATGAAAATGAACTTGATCCGGAGAATGCAACATCTCCTAAGCCCAATGAATTCCCCATTTCTGATCTTACCCATTCTCTATAAATTCTGCAATCTACTTTTATGAGCATCTTCCCTATTCCCATTTAAGATTCTGCAATTTACTTTCCGCTATTTACATTCAGCTCTTTATTTCCAGCATTTACGTTTTCTGCTATTTACTATTCCGCCATTTAATTTTCTACAAATCTCAAATCTAATTCTGCTTAGTTCAACTAGAACATTCCTCTAATTAAAGTTGCTTGACCAATCAATCCCTGTGGGATTCGACCTCACTCTATTGTGAGTTTTTACTTGACGACAATTCGGTATACTTGCCGAAGGAAAATTGTTGAGAGACAAGTTTTCATGCATCAAGTTTATGGCGCCATTATTGGGGATTGATTTTGTATCAACAATGATTAAATTGGAGGATTACTAGATTGAGCATTTTTCTTTTGTTTGATTTAAAATTCTGTTTGAGTAATTTACTTTCAGTTTTAGTTATTTTCTCCCCTTTCCCCTACCCATTTTCTTAGTTGTTTACAATTCATTCCACTAACCCACTAACTGTTTGATATATTGCATCACTCACACTAATAGCAATTCTAACAGAAATACTTTCTGCATCTATTTCCTTGCTTGTGCCTTGTTGGTTGTATGACAGGGAGAAGAAGCGGGGATTCAACTTTCTTTGATTCTGAACCTGAGAGGACCTTCTTGAGATTAAGGAGGGAAGCAAGAGGAAAACGAGTAGTTGGTGCGGAGGAAGAAGAGGAGTATTTTGAACCAAACATGGATGAAAATATGGAGAACCATCATGAAGAAGAGGCTCACAACCATGGCAGAGAAGGTCTAGCAAATCATGCTGGGCAGGAGAGAAGAGTGTTAGGCTCTTATATCAACCCAAACCCAGGAAACTGTGGGAGTAGCATTCAAAAGCCAACCATACATGCCAACAACTTTGAACTAAAGCCACAGCTCATCACCCTTGTTCAGAACAACTGTTCATTCAGAGGAGGTGTCTAAGAAGACCCCAACCAACATTTAACCACCTTCCTGAGGATATGTGATACTGTGAAGTCTAACGGTGTTCATCCTGACACCTATAGACTACTTTTATTTCCCTTCTCACTCAAGGACAAGGCATCCAAATGGTTAGAGTCCTTCCCGAAGGAGAGCTTAACAACCTGGGAAGATGTGGTGAACAAATTCTTGGCAAGATTCTATCCTCCTCAACGGATCAACAGGTTGAGAGATGAGGTTCAAACTTTCAGGCAACAAGATGGTGAGACTCTATATGAAGCATGGGAGAGGTTTAAGGACCTGACAAGAAGATGCCCGCCAGATATGTTCAATGAATGGGTGCAGTTGCACATTTTCTATGAAGGTCTTTCATATGAATCAAAGAAGGCAGTAGACCACTCATCCGGGGGATCTCTGAACAAGAAGAAGACCATTGAAGAAGCCATAGATGTCATTGAGACTGTAGCAGAGAATGACTATTTCTATGCTTCTGAAAGAGGCAACACTAGAGGAGTGATGGAGCTAAACAATGTGGATGCACTGCTGGCCCAAAATAAGCTTATCACCAAGCAGCTGGCTGATCTTACCAAGAAGATGGAGAGGAACCAAGTAGCAGCAATCACCACCTCATCAACAACCTAAGAGAGAGTGAATGCAGAGGAAGAGGATGAGCAAGAACAAGCCAATTACATTGGAAACTCACTTAAGAAAGCCCATGATGCATACTCCAAGACCTACAACCCTGGTTGGAGGAATCACCCAAACTTTGGGTGGGGAAATCAACAAGATCAAGGCCAAGATCAGAGACGTCACAACCCCAACAACCATGCAGCTCACCAACATTCCACACAGAGATCATATCAACACCACCCTAACAACACCTCTCCACATCCATACCAAAACCAAGATAACCCTTCTCATCCATCCAATCCCAACCCACCATCATCTGATGACAGACTCTCAACGATTGAGAAACTACTTGAAGGCATATGCAAAGAGATTCAAGACAGTAAGGCATTCCGAGAAGAAGTGCGGTCCAATATGCAGAATCAAGATGCTGCCATCAAGAAACTTGAGACGCAAATTGGCTACCTATTCAAGCAAATTCCCAGCCACAACCCTCGCAGCGATACTGACTCAAACCAAAAGGAGGAGTGTCAGGCTATTACCCTCAGGAGTGGGAAGGAACTGAAAGAAGCTTCCCAGAAACCACAAGAAAGGGCTCAAATGAAAAGGAAGAAGAGCAAGATGGAGTTCGAGTTTCCACTTCGAGTCCGCAAAAAAAAAAGAAGAAATGCTGAAGCCAGACGTCCTAAGAGTCCCATACCCTCAGCAATTGAAGAAGAAGGGGGATGACAATCAGTTCTTAAGATTTTTGGAAATCATCAAGAAACTACAGATCAACATACCCTTTGCTGAAGTAATAGAACAAATGCCGCTTTACGCCAAGTTTTTAAAGGAGTTAATGACTAAGAAGAGAAGTTGGAAGAGCAACGAAACTGTGAAACTAACTGAAGAATGTAGTGCTATCATTCAGCATAAACTACCCCAGAAATTGAAGGATCCTGGGAGCTTCCAGATCCCTTGTATTATAGGGGAGATCACAGTGGAGAAAGCTCTATGTGACTTAGGAGCCAGCATAAATCTGATGTCAGTAGCTATGATGAGAAAAATGAAGATCGAGGAGGCTAAGCCAACAAAAATGGCCCTACAACTGGCAGACCGATCGTTCAAGTTCCCTCATGGTGTAGTTGAAGATTTGCTGGTGAAGGTGGGGGATTTCATCTTCCCAACAGACTTTGTAGTGTTAGACATGCAGGAGGAAGCCAAGGCCTCCATCATCCTGGAAAGACCATTCTTAGCTACTGCTGGAGCTGTCATTGATGTCCAAAAAGGTGACCTCACCCTGAGATTACACAATGAAAAGATGACATTCAATGTGTTCAAGGCCATGAGTTACCCTCCAGAACAATTGGGAGAGTGTATGAGGTTGGACTCACTGGAAGATACAGTGCAGGAGAGCTTTAAAGAAGAAGAACCTGAAGGGTTGACCGAGGAGGAATCAACGTCTAGTGAAGAGGCCGCAACAGCAGAAATTCATATACAAGGTGCACCAAAGGAAGAGAATGAAAAGTTAGAAGCACCAAAACTTGAACTCAAAGCACTGCCAACCACTCTCAAATATGCATACTTAGGAGAGAATGAAAGCTACCCAGTGATCATAAACTCATCCCTCAGCCAAGATCAAGAGGATGAATTACTCCAAGTGTTGCGAAAGCATAAGGATGCCATTGGATGGACCAGTTCGGCCATATGCATGCATAAAATACTGTTGAAAGATGATGCCAAACCATCCATTCAATCCCAAAGGAGGCTGAACCCAATCATGAAGGAAGTAGTACAGAAAGAAGTTATGAAGTTATGGCAGGGAGGGGTAATCTACCCGATTTCAGATAGCCCCTGGGTCAGCCCCGTGCATGTCGTCCCAAAAAAGGGAGGAATAACTGTAGTCCCCAATGAGAAGAACGAACTAATCCCCACCAGGACCGTCACAGGATGGCGGATGTGCATAGACTACAGAAAATTGAATGAAGCTACAAGAAAAGATCATTTTCCCCTTCCATTCATGGATCAGATGTTGGAAAGACTCGCAGGACACGCATATTATTGTTTTCTCGATGGTTATTCAGGATATAACCAAATAGTGGTTGATCCCAGAGACCAAGAGAAAACCTCATTCACTTGCCCATATGGAGTGTTTGCTTACAGGTGCATGCCATTTGGGCTATGTAATGCACCTGCAACTTTCCAACGCTGCATGCTTTCTATCTTCTCAGATATGATAGAAAAGTTCATAGAAGTGTTTATGGATGACTTTTCAGTATTCGGAGATTCTTTCCCTGATTGCCTTAACCACTTGGCCCTGGTGTTAAAAAGATGTCAAGAGACTAACCTGGTCTTGAACTGGGAGAAATGTCATTTTATGGTGACAGGAGGAATAGTCCTTGGCCATAAGGTGTCTAACCAAGGCATTGAGGTGGACAGAGCTAAGGTGAAACTCATTGAAAAGTTACCTCCACCAAGTGATTTCAAGGCAATTAGGAGTTTTTTAGGGCATACTGGCTTTTACAGAAGGTTTATTAAAGATTTTTCAAAGATAGCCAAGCCCTTAAGCAATCTCCTTGTATCTGATACACCATTTGTCTTCGATGAAAAATGCATGCTAGCGTTCGAAATTTTGAAACAGAGGTTGTCCTCTGCCCCTATCATTTCCCCACCTGATTGGAACCTACCATTTGAATTGATGTGTGATGCATCTGATTTTGTAGTTAGGGCCGTGTTAGGGCAGAGGAAAGATAACTTAGTCCATGTGATCTACTATGCTAGCAAAGTCCTCAATGACACTCAAAGAAATTATACCACTACTGAAAAGGAGTTGCTAGCAATAGTTTTTGCATTTGACAAGTTTAGATCATACCTCATTGGTGCTAAAGTGATTGTTTTCATAGATCACACAGCACTTAAATATTTGTTTGCCAAGCAAGAATCAAAACCAAGACTAATAAGATGGATCTTATTGTTGTAGGAATTCAATATTGAAATTAGAGACAAGAAAGGAGTGGAGAATAAGGTAGCGGATCACCTATCCAGAATTCCTCATGATAAAGGTGGAACACATGATACAAGTGTAAATGAGCTCTTTCCTGATGAGCAGTTGATGACAGTTCACAAAGCACCATGGTTTGCAGACATTGCCAACTTCAAGGCAACTGGGGCTTTACCTCCATCGATCAATAAACATCAAAAGAGAAAACTCATAAATGATGCAAAATATTTTGTCTGGGATGAGCCATATCACTTTAAGAAGTGTTCAGATGGAATCCTGAGAAGATGTGTTTCAGAAGAAGAGGGACAAGAGGTCCTGTGGAATTGCCACGGCTCATGCTATGGAGGCCATTTTGGAGGGGATAGAACTGCAGCCAAGGTGTTACAAAGCAGATTCTTTTGGCCCACCCTCTTCAAGGATGCCAAAGAACTGGCAAAGAATTG
This sequence comes from Arachis ipaensis, assembly GCF_000816755.2. NCBI lineage: Eukaryota > Viridiplantae > Streptophyta > Magnoliopsida > Fabales > Fabaceae > Arachis > Arachis ipaensis. The sequence continues at coordinate 41,293,008 of NC_029790.2, forward strand.
CAATGAATGTCAAAGAGCTGGAAACTTACCCAAAAGAAATGAGATGCCACAGAACTTCATCTTAGAACTGGAACTGTTTGATGTGTGGGGAATCGATTTCATGGGACCATTCCCAACCTCATATTCAAACAAGTACATTTTGGTAGCAGTGGATTACGTTTCCAAGTGGGTAGAGGCTATTGCAACCCCAACAAATGATAACAAAGTGGTCATGAACTTCCTCAGGAAGAATATCTTTAGCCGGTTTGGAGTCCCACGAACACTCATCAGTGATGGAGGGAGCCATTTTTGTAACAGACCACTAGAAGCTCTTCTCCTACGATACGGGGTAAAACACAAGGTTGCCACGCCTTACCATCCCCAAACAAGTGGGAAAACTGAGATATCTAACAGAGAGCTAAAAAGGATTTTGGAAAAGACTGTAGGAGCATCAAGAAAGGATTGGTCGAAGAAGCTGGATGATGCTCTTTGGGCATACAGAACAGCATTCAAAACACCACTTGGAATGTCCCCATATCAATTGGTGTATGGGAAAGCTTGTCACTTACCACTAGAGCTGGAACACAAAGCTCTCTGGGCTCTTAAGATACTGAATTTTGACAGCATTGCTGCTGGTGCAAAGAGGATTCTGCAGCTACAAGAGATTGTGGAATTTAGATCTCAAGCCTATGAAAATGCCAAGATTTATAAAGAAAAGGCGAAGAGAAGATATGACCTCCATCTGGCACCCAGGAGTTTCGCAAAGGGGCAGCAAGTACTCCTTTACAACTCCAAATTGAGACTGTTCCCAGGAAAACTCAAATCAAGGTAGTCAGGACCCTTTCTTGTCACAAAGGTCTCGCCGTATGGACACATAGAAATCATGGATGAAAATTCGGAGAGGACTTTCACTGTGAATGGACAAAGGCTCAAACATTATATGGGCAACATGGGGGAAAACCCCAAAGTGAAGTATCATCTCAAGTAAGGGAGGAATCGTCGAGCTAGCGACGCTAAAAGAGCGCTTTGTTGGGAGGCAACCCAACCTAAGGTAGTTTCTTTTTCATCGTCATTTCAATAAAGATCACAAGTTGTTTCCCCTGTATTACAAGGAGCTAAGTTTGGTGTTCCACACCAAAACAATCCAAGAGTGAAAGTGTAATTCTAAGTTTGGTGTTCCACTAAAGATATTAGTTAGAATCACACTACACTCCAATGGCAAAATGCTAGCTCCAACCAATCAGGGGAACCACTTAGCAGTAGTTTAGTCTTTAGTTAATAATTGTTTAGTTAATAACAACATATGAGGCTCTCTGCAAGTATGCAATCTGTCGTACTAGGTAAGAAACTAAGTTTGGTGTTCACACACCAAATTAAGTTCAGAAATTCACAAGCATACATGCAAGCTAACTATTTCTCAAGTGCTTTGGGAACAAGCAACTTCCAATAACTTTGCAGGAACCTTCTGAGGAAATGGTGCACCATCACCCAAAGAAGTGAAGGAGCAAAAACTATGGATGATGACAACAAGGGGACAGCTAGAAACCCTCACCCGAAGGTTGTATTGTCACTTAATTCCATATACTTGAAATGCTAAAAATTGGACGTCCCAAGGTGCCCTTGATTAATAGTTACTCATTAGTTTAAATCATTAGAATTTAATGTTTGTTTTTATTGTTTTTTTTTTGTCATATATGTGCTGGTTTTAATGTCAATGCTGCATCTTCACCTTGTTTACTTGTATGCTTGTCCCTTTTAAGCCAAATAAAAAGAGAATGTTTGTTATAAAAGACCAGAGTGGAATCCATATTGTGGAGTAAGTTCCTAATTTTGTGGTGTGGTAATAGATTAGCTAAGTTAGTTCACCAATAAGGTGGGAAGGCAACTATCTGTCCTGAATTATATGCTTGAAAAAGTAAGTCCTTAGGGGTGTCTTAAAACCTAGCATCTTGAACCAACTGGTTCAGGAGTGCTGGCTGAAAGCTTATTTTAAAGAGTCGCCCCCTCACAGAGCACTTAGCCTAAGAGCACAATCAAACCCTGAAAACAACAAAAGGATCAATGAATAAAAGTCTCATAAAGTGCAATCAAGTGAGTATTCAAGACATGATAAAGGTCTGAAAGCCAGTGAAGGAATGAACCTAAGTTGCTATACATTAAATCACCATAAAACCAAGGACATGACTTCCACAATAATAACTCATATCTCTTAGCATTTCATTCATCATTCTCTTGTTCTAGTACTTGCTTAGGGACAAGCAAGCTTTAAGTTTGGTGTTGTGATGCCAGGGCATTTTGGCCAGTTTCACTGACCTTTTCTTTTTGGTTTTAGGGTAGTTTCATGCACTTTCTTAGGAAATAAGCAAGTTTTGGGTAGAATTTCACTTACATCTTGATTCAAGCAAACATTGTGATTTTTATATGAATTCATAAGAATTATGCATAAATTGAATGACAAATTGGATGATGCATATCTCATAACTTGGACTAGAATTTTGATGCACTTTATTGCTTGATTTCAGTACAAAGGAAGCAAGGAAGAACCACGTTAGCAGCCACGTTAGTCTAACTAACGTGACCTCTAACGTGGAATGGGAGCTAGCTTGCAACGTTAATGAGAAAAGTAATCGCCAATAACGTCCTCGAAGCCATCATAGCCCACGTTGAGAGTCACGTTAACTAAGTTAACGTGAACTCTAACGTAGAAGAAGGAAATGAAGCCAACGTTAGTGACACTCACCTTTGTCACTAACGTTGGACTAAGCCACTTTGAGCCACGTTAGTTGCCACGTTAACTTAGTTAACGTGGAAGTTAACGTGGAGGGAGCAAGAATCGCCAACGTTAGTGACACTCACCTTTGTCACTAACATTGGAATGAGCCACTATGAGTAACGTTAACTCCCACGTTAACTTAGTTAACGTGGAAGCTAACGTAGATGAAAGAATGATGAGCCAACATTAGTGACACTCACCTTTGTCACTAACGTTGGAGATGGCTATCACCACCACGTTAGAAGCCACGTTAACCTAGTTAACATGAGAAGTAGGGGCGTTTTGAAACGTTAGTGACAAAGGTAAATGTCATTAACGTTTTCGAAGATTTGGCAAGCCTATGTTAAAGGTCACGTTAGCCACACTAACGTGAACTCTAACGTAGGGAAGGGAGGATTCTCAACGTTATTGGAAAAGGTAAGTCCCAATAACGTGTGTGAAGGATCAAGAGGCAACATTAGTGGTCACGTTGGTGCCACTAATGTTGAAGTTAACGTGGGTTACCCTTGGGTTAGGAACGTTAGTGAAAAAGGTGACTGCCACTAACGTTCTCGAATCAACACGTTCACTTAACGTTAACGCCACTAACGTCCTAAGCTAAAAGTCCCTGCCTACTTCATACTTTCTCTCTGCAAGTAAAGCAAAGCCCACTGAAGAGGATAACTGCTTCAAACTCAAGATCCAAAGGCCCATATTCAAGATTTGAAGAACTAACTAGAAGATCAGAAGAGTAGTATATATAGGGGTAGTTTTGAATCAAAAAGGGGTTGGAAATTGGAGAACTACTCTCTGTATTTTTACTTTCTCTGTAACTTTTAGTTTAATTTTCAAGAATGTACTCTCCATCTATGCTTTTTATTCCCAGAGCTATGAACAACTAAACCCCTTTCATTGGGTTAGGGAGCTCTGTTGTAATTTGATGGATCAATATTAGTTTTCATTATTCTTCTTCTATCTTTTCTCTTGATTTTACTAGAAAGCTTTCAATCTTCATTCAATTGGGTAGTTATCTTGGAAAAGAAGCTATTCATACTTGGATCTCTTCGGAACTTTGGAAGAGGAATGAAGAGATCATGCTAGAAATGCTTTCTCATGTTGGACCAAATTGCAGTTTGGATGGATATAGTGACATATAATCCTACCAACACTTTGATTTGGAAATACATGTGGTATAATCAGTGACCATACTTCATCTCTTCTCATGAGCAATTGACCAAGGAATTGGCTATTGATCAAGATTTAAGAGATTGAATTACCAAGAAATTGGAATTCGATCACTTAAGATTGCCAAGGAGATCAATGAATGCATTGATTGAGGAAGATATGAAAATGAACTTGATCATTCTGCAATCTACTTTTATGAGCATCTTCCCCATTCCCATTTAAGATTCTGCAATTTACTTTCTGCTATTTACATTCAGCTCTTTATTTCCAGCATTTACGTTTTCTGCTATTTACTTTTCCGCCATTTAATTTTTTGCAAATCTCAAATCTAATTCTGCTTAGTTCAACTAGAACATTCCTCTAATTAAAGTTGCTTTACCAATCAATCCCTGTGGGATTCGACCTCACTCTATTGTGAGTTTTTACTTGACGACAATTCGGTATACTTGTCGAAGGAAAATTGTTGAGAGACAAGTTTCCATGCATCAGATTGTCTCCTTATTTGTGCTTAGATGTGAAAACATGCTTTTTAGACCTTTAAATTAATAGTTTTAATCTTCCTTTGATTCCACTAGATGCCTTGATGTGTTTGCTAGTGATTTCAGATTGAAAAGGGCTGGGAAAGGATCAAAGGAGTGAAAAGAAAGCATACAAAGTGGAGAAATCATGAAAAGCCAAAGATTTGGAAAAGCCCATAGACGCACGCATGCACTATGCGCTTACATGCGGATTGTGAAATGCTCATGTTAGAGGATGACTTAGTGGAATTGATCCTTGCCAATTCTCATGTTGTGGTTAGTGATAGGGATAGAGATCCTTGATCACCAAACCTTGCCAAGACCGTTTTATCATTTGAATTCCATTGTCATTTACTTTTCTTGTCTCTTATCCAAAACCCCAAAATATACAACTCATAACCAATAACAAGAACACTACCCTGCAATTCCTTTAAGAGACGACCCGAGGTTTAAATACTTCGGTTTATAGATTTTAGGGGTTTATACTTGTGACAAACAAATGTTTGTATGAAAGGATTATTATTAGTTTAGAAACTATACTTTACAACGAGACTTCATTGGTGAAATTCTAAACCGTCAAAAAAGCCAATCATCAAAATGGCGCCGTTGCCGGGGACTTGCAATGGTGTTATGTTATTGGTTATTGTATATATGTGAATAGTGTGAATAGGTTTGTCTTTTGCTTGTTTACTAGTTTTGGTTAGTTTTATTTTGATTTCCACCATGAATTCTCACTTTGGCTATGAGTTTGGTTCTCACTATGTTGTAGGAAATGTATTCTTTAATGATAACATGTACCAAGGATAGAACACTTCAAGATTGAAGGAGCCTCAAGGACTTGATCACTCCTATTGGCAGCAACCTCCAGATACTTATAGGTATAATTCACATCCTAGTGCATGCCAATTTGATGGCTATCGTGACTCTTTTTGTGATAATCAAGTACCACCACCATATGATTATGAACCGTATCCTCAACATGACCATCAACCATGCTCACAAGCCTATTTTTACCAAGCACCCTCTTGTGACCCACATCCATTGTATGACCAATCACCTATGCCATTTCTTTATGACCGTTGTGAGCAAGAACCATTAGAACCACCACAATTCCACTATGATTATTACCAAGAACCACCTCAATACACATCATCTCCATACCCGTATCAAGAAAAACCGACTTCCCACTATGAACCCTTTCTCCAAAATAATGAACCTTCCTATCCACCCCAAACCCCAATAGATGATTCTCTTACCTTGATACTTCAAGGCCAAGCGGATATGCAAAGGAACACCCTAGAGTTTGTGACTAATTTGACTAAGGTAGTGCATACTTTAGCCTACCAATATTTGAACACTCAAGGTGTCTCTGTGGCTACATGTGAAAAATCGAAAGATGAGCAAAGCATGAAAGAGATATTGGAAAATCCGGTGGAAAAGAAGGAAGAGTCAAACTTTGTATTGGAGCAATTGGAGAAGCCTAGGGTCATTGAAGAAAAGGAAGAAGTGGTTGAAGATCTAGGAGATGCGAAACTACCATGGAAATCTCAACAACCTCCGAGGCATATAAAGATTGAAGAATATGAGAGGGTTGATCAAGAGATGGACTCAATCATCAATGATTTCTTATCAAACATTGAATCCTCTCCCATGGGACATGAAATTGAAGCTATTGAAGACAACTCAACGCCAAATGATGTTGGTGATCTCGTTGAAGACTCTTCCATCAAAGGTGAAGTTGATATGGAAGTAGATTTCACACAACCTCCCAAGTTTGACTCAATTGATGATGAGAAGGAATTGGAAGAAGTCAACATGCAAGAAGAAGATGAAAGAAGTTGTCAAGAGGTGGAGATAATTAAAGAAGAGCATAAGGAAGTCAACCTTGCATTGTCTAAGTGTGGGGAGGTCACCCTCCCTAAGCCACCATCCAACATATCATTCAAGTGGGTAAAATTCTCAAACCTAAGCTTCACTTTCTCACTTGAATATGGCTTGATTGAAATGGATGGACAACTTAGAGCTCTTTGTAGAACTAAGAGTAAGAAGGAGTTGTGTAGTGGCTGGATGTTGGGAATTAGGCTCATTGAGGTCAAGTTCTCAAAGTATAGGAACTATGATTGGCGGAATGCTACTTCACATGAGTGTATGAGGAAGACTTGGTGCACTAACAAGAATTCTATTTGTCAACCACCCGAACGGAAAATTCATGAAGATCAACTTGAAGACAGGTGCGAAAATAAGATATGGGATTCCGGATCGAAGCACGAAAACCAACCAAGGGAGCTCATATCTTGGTTGGAACTCCATCCAAACTTGGTGAAGATGATTGGGATTTCTGTCAACTATTTGAGGAGCAAAGATCCTTGGAGATTCAAGGATGAGTACAAGCATAAGCCACCATGACAAAGAGCTTCCCAAATGTCCAACTTAAGGACTTAAACTAAAAGTGCTAGGTGGGAGACACCCCACCATGGTAAACTCTTTTCACTCTCTTGTAGTTTTGATTAATAAGTGATTTGAGTTACCATTGTAGGTAGTTTTCTTTCCATATACTTGTTTCAATAAGTTGGTTGTAGGTTGCTTGTAGAGCAAGTCTCCCTTGCTTGTATTTGAAAAGTTTCAAAAAAGCCAAAAGATTTTTGTATTTTTTACAATTTTGATCGGTTGTAAGTTGTAGGTAGTGTTAGGAGGATTTTAAGCTGTTTTTGCTATTTCTGAAAAAAAAGGAGAGTCAAGGATGCGTACGCACACTTTGCGCGTGCGTGCCCATACGCGGATATAGGCCCATACATTGTCCAGAGAGTTGGGCCACTCTCGTGCCAACACTAGGCCAATGGCATAACTGCTTGCGCATACGCATCGATATACATACTTTACAATGCATGTGGACGCGCACATGCAGTGTGCGCGCCAATCCACTCAAGCAGTTTTGACGAACTGGTTTTCTGCCGGTAAAGAATTTTTATAAAAATAATCGCGTTGTAAGTATAGTTTCTAAACCAACAGAGAATCCTTTCGTACAAAAGTTTTGGTTGTCACAATTAACAAAATCCAATAAAATTTATAACCGATGTATTTAAACCTCGGGTCGTATCTCAAGTTTTTGGTTGTAAGTATAATTTATTATTGGTTATGAAAAAAAAAGGTATGTTTTTGGGTTTTTGAAATAGGGAACAAGTAATTTAAATGGCAAGAAAAATAAATTAATAATTATAAAGAAAACTCTTGGCAAGGTATGAGAATTGGGAATCCTATCCTAGTTATCCTTATCAGGTGTGATGAGAATTAGATTTTGCTCCCACTTAGTTAACCCTTACTAAATAAAGGTAAGTCAAGTGGACTAATTAACTTGATTCCTCAGTCCTAGTCAACTCCTATGAAAAGACTAGCTTTAGTAGGATCCGAATCAATTAGCAATCCTAATTTCCAATCAACTGCTGAATTTGATAACTCAAGCATTACCAATTACTTAACCAAAGTCAAAAGGAGAAAATAAATCATAAATTAAATTGAAAGCATAAAAAATAGAATAAAACAATCATAAATCTGAAATACCTCAAATAATATTAAATAGAATATTCAATTCTAACATAGGAAAGTTCATAAATCAAATTGAAAAGATAAATAACAATTAAAGTAATAGAATAAATAAAAATAGAAAGTAAATTAAAGGAACATTGAACCTGGTATGAAGAAAATAACCATAAACTGATAGAAATTCTAAATCCTAAGAGATAGGAGAGAGCCTCTCTCTCTAGAAAACTATATCTAAAACCTAAAATTATGTATATTGAATGTTGTATAAAGTTGTTTAATGAATGGATGGATTTCCCCATATTATAGCCTCTAATATGTGTTTTCTGAGCCAAAAACTGGGTCAAAAACAGCCCAGAAATTGCCCCCATTGATTTCTAGTATGTACAGGCCGCCGCAAAGTCACGCGGAAGCGTCGTCCACTCTCAGATGAGTGGCAGGCCTCTAAAATGGACTAGAATTCTGATTGGGGCACACACCGTCTAATTACCTGGTCAGCACCACACCTCCATAAACATGGATCATCCTATATATAATATTTGGACTCACTTTTCAGCTTGTCTCTTTGATGCTTAGTAAAATTTGGAGGAAAAAATGTGGCTAACTAGATAATTAGCTACAGGTGCATACCAAGGGATTACTTCAGATACTGCTTGTAAGTTATCAAATGGGAAATTATCATTTATAGGAGTGGAGTCACCCTTAATGTGCTCAAGGTGACTCAGGTGGTCTGCCACTAAATTCTGGTTACCACTCCTATCATTAATTTCGAAATCAAATTCTTGCAGCAGCAGTACCCAACGTATTAGCCTTGGTTTGGACTCTTTTTTAGCTAATAAATATTTTAGAGCTGCATGGTCTGAGTACACTACTACCTTAGTACCAAGTAAGTAAGCTCGGAATTTATCCAGAGCAAATACAATAGCTAGAAGCTCTTTTTCAGTAGTAGTATAATTAGACTGAGCAGCATCTAAGGTCTTAGATGCATAAGCAATTACAAAAGGGTCCTTACCTTCACACTGAGCCAGCGCCACTCCTACTGCATGGTTGGAAGCATCACACATGATTTCAAATGGTTGGCTCCCAGTCTGGTCCTCTCACAATTGGAGCTTGAGTCAGGGCGGTCTTCAGCTTATCAAATGCCTGCATACAGTCCTCACTGAACTCGAACTCAATTTCCTTCTGCAGCAATCTGGATAAAGGTAATGCTACCTTACTGAAGTCCTTAATGAATCTCCTGTAAAAACCTGCGTGGCCAAGGAACGAACAGACTTCCCTCACGGAGGAGGGGTAAGGTAAACTAGAAATAACATCCACCTTTGCTGGATCTACAGAAATACCAGTATTAGACACAACATGTCCTAGTACAATTTCTTGTTTGACCATAAAGTGGCATTTTCAAAATTTAATACAAAGTTTGTATTAACACATCTGTCTAACACTCTAGATAAACTATCCAAGCAAAGGCTAAATAAATCACCATATACGCTAAAATCATCCATAAAAACCTCCATACAGTTCTCAATAAGATCTGAAAAGACACTCATCATGCATCTTTGGAAAGTAGCAGGTGCATTACACAAGCCAAAAGGCATTCTTTTATAAGCATAAGTTTCAAAGGGACATGTAAAAGTGGTCTTCTCCTGATCTTCAGGAACTATATGAATTTAAAAGTAGCCTATATAACCATCTAAAAAATAGTAATGGGATTTACCTAACAGGCGATCAAGCATTTGATCAATGAATGGCAAGGGGTAATGATCCTTGTGAGTGGCTTGGTTGAGATGCCTATAGTCAATGCAAACTCTCCATGAATTCTGCACTCTAGTTGTTAGAAGCTCTCTATACTCATTCTTTATTGTTGTGACTCCAGACTTCTTGGGCACTACTTGTACTGGGCTGACCCATTCACTATCTGAAATCGGGTAAATGATATCTGCTTCAAGTAGCCTGTTCACTTCCTTCTTGACAACTTCTAAGATGGTGGGATTCAATCTTCTCTAAGGCTGACGGATAGGCTTTGCTCCCTCTTCTAAGAATATTCTGTGTTTACAAACTTGAGGGCTAATGCCTACTATATCCGCCAAGCTCCATCCAATTGCTTTCTTATGTTTTCTCAGCACACTGAGTAGCTGTTCTTCCTGTTGAGAAGTGAGTTCCTTTGCAATGATGACTGGAAACTTCTGCTTGTCCTCAAGGTAAGCATACTTGAGGTGTGGAGGAAGGGACTTTAATTCTAATTTCTGCTCATAGCTAGGCTCTGGATCATCCGGGACTGGTGATAATGGTAAAGTCTTCTCATTGTTTTCAGAAAGTGTCCCCACACTTGGACCTTGCTCCATATACTTCTCTTATAATTCTTCCTGGTGAACTTCAGCTACAGTTTCATCAATAATATTGCACTGGAAGATAGAATAATCTTCCAAAGGATGCTTCATAGCTTCATTTAAACTAAAACTCACTGTTCTGCCATCTATCTCAAAGGAGTAAGTTCCTGAGAATGCATCTAGCTTGAACTTTGAAGTCTTCAGGAATGGTCTTCCAAGCAGGATATATTAATGGTCTTCCTGAGTCATTAGGGGGCATTTCTAGGATGTAGAAATTAATGGGAAATGTAAGCCCCTTAATGCTCACTAGTACATCTTCAGCAATTCCAACTACTGTAATAATGCTTTTATCTTCTAACACAAAACGAGCTGCCGACCTTTTTAAGGGAGGGAGCCTCAAAGTATCATATATAGACAAAGGCATTATACTAACACATGCTCCTAGATCGCACATACAGTCAGAAAATATCACACCTCCAATGGTACAGTTAACCATACATGGACCTGGATCACTACATTTTTCAAGTATTCCCCCCATTAAAGCAGATATAGAACTACCTAAAGGAATAGTTTCTAATTCATTAATTTTATCTTTATGTATGCACAAATCCTTTAGAAACTTTGCGTATTTAGGTACCTGTTGAATAACATCAAAGAGAGGAACAATTACCTCGACCTTTTTGAATATTTCTACCATTTTGGGGTCAAGTTCCATCTGTTTTCTGGGTTTCCTTGCAAGTTGTGGAAAGGGAATAGGAGGGGCGTGATTTGTAGCTTCAGCATCCCTTGGGGCTTCATTCTGTGGTTGAACTTCTTCTTCTTCAACTATGTCTTGTACATCCTCTTCCTCTTCAGCATCTTCCACTTCTACCACATCCTCTGCTGGCACATTTTCTGGTGGGTTTGGCTCCTCATGGTTCCTCTCCTGTAATGTGGTTCCGAACCTCAAAGTGATGGTGTTGATGCCACCTTTGGAATTAGGCAGTGGTTGAGAAGGAATTCCATTAGAGCTTGAAGGTTGATGTGTGGAATTAAGTGAGGAATCCATCCGGGAGACAAGAGCTTGTAAAGTGGCAGTCAAGCCATTCAGACTAGAGTTCAGCTGCGCCTGCATGTCTTGTTGACCTTGTGCAAGAGAACGGAGCATCTCGTCATTTGATGAGGAATTAGAATAAGCAGTCTGAGAAACTTGTTGTTGGGTTTGCTGGGGTCCTTGTGACTGTCTTAGGTGAGGTACCCTGTAAGGTTGGTTCTGATTCTGCTGTCTGTTGTTGTTATTGTTATTCCACCTATGATTTCCATTATTGTCTCTGCCTCCTCTATTAAAGTTGTCCCTCCAGCAATGGTTAGAATTATCTCTCCAGCCTTGGTTGGAGTTGTCCTGCCATCCATGGTTATTGTTGTCACCTTGGTTGTAGTTGCCACCTTGTTGATTGTATCCTTGATTCGGGCGGTCATAGAAGTTGTGAGTGGCTGCCACAGTGTTGTCTTCTTGGAGCTGCAGACATTCATCAATATAATTACTATAATCAGCACAGATCCCACATACTCTTTGTGGAACTAACTGTTGACTTTGTTGTGGTGAAGGCTGAGCTTGTTGTGCCTGTTGTTGATTTAACTGCATCTGCTTCAGTAGGTTGGTCATTTCACATATGGTTTAGGTGAGAGCAGTAGTTTTTTTGCTAGAGGAAATCTCTGCAACAGCTTTGGGATGGTTGCGCCTCTGTCTGTGATTCCTAGTGGACTCAGCTAAGTCGCTGATCAGTTGCCATGCTTCATCTGCAGTTTTGTACATTTTTAGAGAACCATTACTGGCACCTTCCAGTGTAGTCTTATCCTGGGGGTTCATGCCTTGAGTGAAGTAGATGATCAATACTAGTTTACCAATCATGTGATGGAGACATGCGTCCAAGAGATTGTTGAAGCGCTCCCAATATTCATAGAGAGTCTCTGATTCACCTTGAACAATGCAGGAGATCTCTTTTCTCAGTCTATCTGTGACTTCAGCTGGGAAGTATTTTTCCAAAAATTCTCTCCTGAGTATATCCCAGTTGGTAACAGTTGCTTCAGGTTGGGAGAAGTACCACTCCCTTGCCTTTTCCTGAAGAGAAAATGGGAAAGCAGTTAACAGAATAGAAGTTTCATCTGCACCATGACGCCTAACAGTAGAATAGGCTGTCTGGAAATCCCTAAGGTGCTTGATAGGCTCTTGAGCAGGTAAGCCATGAAACTTGGGCATCAAGTTGATCAGTGCAGTTTTTAGTTCAAAATCTGTGGCTGCAGTCGGGTGATGCACTTGATACGACTGCAGTGTAAAATCTGGGGCTCCTGTCTCCTGGAGAGTAATCCTCCTAGGTGCTGCCATGTTTCCTGCACATAAATCAATTGGATCAGTAGTAAATGAGCTTGTCTCGCTCTCAGATGATGGTTCAGATTCGCTCTCAGATGAGACTGGTGAATTGATAATAATCACTTCACCACCCTCAGAGGCTAACCGACGTCAAGTTCGTCTAATATATGAAAGAGTTCTTTCAATTTCAGGATCAAATGGGACTAAACTCGGATCAGGCAATGAATGCGTCATTCAATGAGAAAGACATGTATCTCATGGTAATAGAAATAAAAATAAAATATGCAAATAAAAATAAAATATATACACTAATTAATAATTTAGCACACTATTGCAACTCTCTGGCAACGGCGCCAAAAATTGATGCGTGGCAGAAGTCAACCAATTTAGAGATTTCAATTAAGAGGACAACATTGCACGTATGGCTCTTAACCGGCTAAGATCTACCTCACCAATTTAAAAGAGGGTTGTCACAAATTTTAGAAATAAAATATTGTGAGTATGAGTCCCAGGTCGTCTCCCAACGAGTTGCAAAAAAGAGTGCTATTTTATTAACTAGGGGTTTTTAGAAAAATTGAGTTTTGATAACGAGTAATTAAAATGATTAAAAATTAAAGCAATAAAAATAAACTAAGAATAATTAGTGATACTCTGAATAAAAGGCCTTGACTGGGGGAATAATTAAATGGAATTTCTATCCTTGCTAGAATCTTCTCAAGTGTAGTATAGTGTAAAAAGGTTGTTGTTCTCACTCGGCTACCCCTTACTAAATAAGAAAAAGTATGGTGATTAAACTAACTCTCACCCTCAATTCCTAGTCCTCTCCCTTAGGGAGGTCTAGTGTTAGTAGGTATGGAATTAGCTAACAACGTCCAATTCAACCAAGTACTTGAGCATTCCAACTCAAGTATCTCCTTTTAATCAACCCCATGTCAAGTAAAAATTTTACTCCATTGACATGAAATAAATAATCATAAAAATATGAGAAGACATAATTAAATAAAATAAAATAGAGAATTAAAATTAATTAAAATAAAAATAACTTCATATATTAATAATTCCAAAACGCAACATAATTATCTGAACAGAGTCAATGAGTAACTAATTAAAAATAAGGGAATAATGAAACAAACTAAAGTAATGTCTTCAACGGAGATAATGACTCTTCAACATCCACAATCCAAGCAAAAGCATAAACTATCAATGTAATGCAAATCTAAAAACTCCGATCTAAAACTAAGAGTAATCCTAATGTGATCAATCTGAATGTGTGTGGATGCATGTTGAGTCTCAGCATGTTCCCTAGGTTTAGTCTGTGTTTCTGGGCCAAAAACTGGGTCAAAATGCAGCCCAAAATTGCCCCCAGCGTATTCTGTTATTTCTGCAGATTGCGCAAGTCACGCGTACGCGTCGTTCACGCGTTTGCGTCATTTAGTGATTTTCCTTGTCACGCGTTCGCGTGGTTCACGCATTCGCGTCATTCGTACAGACTCCAATCCACGCGTTTGCGTCAGGCACGCGTTCGCGTCGTTGCGAATACTCCATTTCGCGCGTTCGTGTGGGCCATGCACTCGCGTCATTGCTCGCTGGTTATCTCCTTAGTTTCTTGTGTTCCTTCCATTTTTGCAAGCCTCCTCTCCAATTTACAAAACATCCGTGCCCTATGAAGCCTGAAACACTTAACACACGGATCACGGCATCGAATGGGATAAAGGAGAATTAAAATACATAATTAAAAGTATCTAGGAAGCAAGTTTTCAACCATGGAGTGATTTTTGGGAAGGAATTGTAAATACATGCTAATCATATGAATAAGTGGGTAAAGATTTGATAAAACCACACAATTAAACACAATATAAATCATAAAATAATGGTTTATCAAGTTTTCAGGCCTACAACCCGAGAGTTGCGCTAACTCTGGGCACGCATTAAGCCCCTGACCCAACTCACCCCATGTGAACGCGCACTGTACACGTCCGTGCCCATGCCTACATCCCTCATCTACGCGAAAGCGCACTTGACGCTTCCGCACCACTCACTCTTTCTCCCATCCACGCGGACGCGCACGGTGCGCACGCGCTTGGATTAAAAAAATTTTAACCCTAACCACGCGACGAACCCAGTGCATTCGCGCAACCCTCACCCCAACGTCTTTTCCTCTTCGTCTCTCCCTCATCTTCCATAACCACCATCTCCATCAAGCTCCACCACCACTGTAACCACCGACCGCCGCCGTCAACCCCTGATCTTGTAACTTTTAAATTCAAATTTTTTTACCTCACCAAGTTCGGTTCGTAGGGTGAATTGGTCGGCATTTCCATGTCTTTACTTTGTTTCCCGCAATATACATCTATTCGAACCTTCGTGAGCTCTCACTTGTCAAGTTGAATCAAATGCCCTTTTGACTTATATTAGGCTCCAATTTGACTTCAACTTGCATTTTTATTGAAGATGGTTCATTCATTTGCAATACTTGGTCTATTCCACTAATGCAACATTTTACCTCAATATTGTTTTCCAACTTGCTTTTGGTTACATTAGTGTGCAATCCACACTTTCTCACCACTTATTGCAAACCTAGAGACCATGACATTGATTGATGACTTGCATTCAATTAATTGCTTCTTCTGCAATTTCATATTTCATCATCAATGACTGCTTCTCCCTCATGTTTGTGAGTATGCTTGTTATCCATACTTGTGATTCATTGTGATTAAGCAAATGACCATCATACCTGATGGGATATTTTTGTGGAGAAACAAATTTCTCCAAAACACCCAAACTTAACCGGCAAGTGCACCGGGTCGCATCAAGTAATAATAACTCACGGGAGTGAGGTCGATCCCACAGGGGTTGATGGATTGAGCAATTTTAGTTTAATGGTTGATTTAGTCAAGAGAATCAAGTTTTGGTTGAGAGATTTGTGATTTGCAGAATTTAAATTGCATAGAAAGTAAAGAGAATGGGTAAAATTGCATGAAATTAAAGAGCAGAGAAAGTAAATGTGTTGAATCTTAAAGAACAAGAAATTAAATGGCAGAAACTTAGAATGCAAGAAATGTAAATTGCAAAATCTTAAAGTGCAGGAAATGTAAATGGCTTGAATTGTAAAGGGAATGAGGAGTTGGATTTGCAGAAATTAAACAAGGAAATGTAAAATTGCAACAAGCAGAGAAATAGAAGAAGACTTGGATTGAATCGGATCTAAAACAGCAAAATAAAATGAGCATGAAAAGCAGTAAACAGAGGATGTAAAATTGGAATTCAGATCTCAGGACCCAAGAGACTAGAAAACCAAGTCTAGATCTCAATACCTTCCTAGATCCAACAAGAACAATTGCAAAGGAGATTGTAAATTGCAAAGAAAGTAGATGAAGAAGCAAGTAACCGAAACTGAAATTCAATTAAGCAGAAAATTAAACAAGATCCCAAGGTGAGATTGAAACAGAATTTCTTCAATTCTCCACCCAAAATCCAAGACAAGAAAAGTAAAAAGTGCTGGGCAAGAACAAGGAGGAAGAGAGATCAATTCTCCTCCCAAATTCTCTTCAATTAAACAACAATGCTAAGAAAAATAAAAGTGAGCTCTAAGAAAAACTCAAAAGAAAGCTATTCTGAAAAACTAAAAAGGGAAGCTCCCTGCTGCAAGTATTGAAAAATTCTAAAAGGAAGCTCCCTAGAAACTCAAATCCTATGCTATTTATACACTTTCTTCAAATGGTCTTCAAGCCTTCAATTGGGCCTTTGCTCTTG
>NC_029790.2:41309565-41311874 GCF_000816755.2 Arachis ipaensis
TATTCTTGTTGGAAGTATACCCCTTGTATGCCTTGTGGTGTGTGGCGCCAACGTTAGCCTCCAAGTTAGGGGGCTAACGTTGGCGCAAACGTTGGCCCCTCTCCCTTATGTCTTCATGTGCCAATGATTAGCCAAAAAGTTAGGGGCTAACGTTGGCGCAAACTTTTTGTGCATCCAGGGAGTGTTTTTCATGCCAAAAGTTAGCCAAAAAGTTAGGGGCTAACTTTTGCTCCAGCTTTTGCCCAAAAGTTAGCCAAAAAGTTAGGGGCTAACTTTTGCTCCAGCTTTTGCCCAAAAGTTAGCCAAAAAGTTTGGGGCTAACTTTTGGTCCAGCTTTTTGCTTCCTGGTTCCTTTTCACTTATTCCAACAGTTTGAGCTAAAGTTTGAGGTAAACTTTTGCTCAAACCTTTTGTCCTCTCTTCCTCCTAACCATTCCTTCTTACTTCAACCTTTCTCCAAGCTTTCTTCACCTATCATTTATCAACCAAACACATCAAAGCTATGCTCAAAATCATGAGATATTCATTCTTTCATAATATGTGACAATTGTAGCATAAAACCTCATGAAATAGCATGAATTCATACATGGTTGATTAAATCAAAGGAAACATGAAAATCTACCCAATTGGCTTGCTTTTGGCTCAAGAAAGTGCATAATTCTATTGAAAACAAAAGAAAAAGGCTAGTGAAACTAGGCTAAGATGACTTGTCATCAATACCCCTAACCTTTGAACCAGCTTTTCTAACTTTTTAACTTGCCTAACATGCTGATTTTTCTTTTTAATTTTCAACTAACTCTTTAACCATTCTTTTTGGGTATGATGCTTATTGGGCTTAATGAACAAGCATTGGGCATATATTTCTTGAATTCTTGGTTTATGGCTTTTGTGTTGAATGCTAATTCCTGTTGCTTGTATCCCAAGTTTTCTTCCTTTTTAACTCACTTCATGTTAATATGTCATTCCTTGCTTTCCATTCCCCTATTTGGCTAAGTGCTTATATCATATCACATTTGCTTTCAGGATGGCCGATAAAGGAAAAGCAAAGGCTACCACCTCAAGAAAGAGGAAGAAATCTCAAGCCTCTACCCTCTCTCCTTATGCCAACTATGCAAAGAACCCACTTAATGAAGTGGATAAACAGAACCAGTAGCTTTCGCCCACTGACACATACATGTTTCCTAACCTTTACTGCGAGCTGCGTTTCCCTACCTATTGGAAGACAAAGCTGAATATTGAGAAGAAATTGGCCCTTCCTAACGATCTGAGATGCACCATTAATACCCGTATTCAGGAACTGGGCTTAGGGTTTGTTGATAGGGATTTGGGAAGGATAAACACCTCATGGGTCAAGGAGTTATACTACAACCTCTTCCTCATGACTCTTGAGTCAGTCCACCTACGGGGCGGGTAGGTCTTAGTGACTGAGGCTGCTATTGAGGGTGTTTTGCATTGTCTACCCCGGACCGGTGACACATGTGCATACCAGTAGGCAGAGATAACTATGAATGCTATGACTTTGATTATGAGGCATTGAAGTGCGTTATTGCTACACGGATGCCCCTTGGGTGATGGACTCTAACAACAAAAAGCCCAAGGGGATGTTATTTAATTATCTGCCTAGGGAGGCTAGGACTTGGCAGCAAATATTCACCCACTATGTCCTGCCTACTACCCATTTTTCTGAGATTTTGATGGATATGCTTTTTCTGATTGGATGTGTCATGGAGGGGAAGGAGGTTTACTTCCCCCGGCTGATTAGGCGAGGCATGTGGCTCGCACACATCCGTGGCCTACTACCATTTCCCACTATGGTCACTAGGATGATTGAGTTAGCCGGTGCCCCATGGAGGGACGATGACGTGACACCAGCACCCCCAGACGACGACGATAAGGAGGTTACTATTCTGTAGGGTTCGTGGGTGCACGAGAAGCCCCCATCCAGGCGCCGCTCTCGAGCTAGAGCAGCAGTGGAGGCAGCTAGACCTTCATCTCCTACAGCAGTGGCAGGACCCTCTTCTTCAGCAGCAGCAGCAGTAGCACCTTTACCACCACCACCAGCACCCGAGCCGATCTACCTTCGGGTTCAGTGCCTGTTTCGCTTCATAGAGAGCAGCGAGCGTCGTATCATGCGACGTTTTGATCGCATAGACCAGGTGTTTCTATCACAGGGCATTGAGCTACCCCCTCTCCCCGACTCTCCCGTATCCGATGAGGAGGATCACGAAGCTGAGCACGCAGAGGAGCATGTTGAGGAGCCGACTCAGCAGGAGGCACCTCCACAGACGCAGACCACTCAAAATACTCAG
>NC_029790.2:41311933-41323204 GCF_000816755.2 Arachis ipaensis
ACTGTTGACCTTCACCATGAGCCTTTTCAGTAGCATCGAGGACGATGCTTCATCTTAAGTGTGGGGAGGTCACCGTCATAGCCGTCGGTGGATTTGGTGAAAATTTTTCGGACATTATCTCCTAGTTCATCTTATTTTGCGTTATTTTGCACTATTTTGGGATTATTGTACATATTTACTATTGTGGATACTTTTATTTTGGTTGTTGCACACTTTTTATTGTATATATTGCATTTTAGCCTTGTGGTTGTGATTTGAAAAGTATTTTGAATTTTTGAAAACCTAGTTAAACCCTTGTGCATAAAAGAATTTGTTTAGATTGGAAAAGAGGGTAAACTAAGGGATTTTAGAATTTCTCAATCACAACATTGCATTTAGGATAAGCTTAGTCAAAATGATAGAATTTCCAAGAAATTTATCTATAGGGCACCACCCCAATTGATTGTAAAATTTTTGGTGAACTTGCTTGAATTCACACTGTTCTGGATCATGTTTTTGAGCTAAGAACACAAGCTTGTGAGTTTTGAGCCTATTGATGTGGTTACCTCTTATAACCACTTATTTTTCCTTCTTGTGTGCATTGTTCTCTTTCTATGATTGTGATCCTTGATTTGTTTAATTCTTTATGTCCAATTATTCCTTGTATTCATGCCTTTATATGATTGAGGCCATCATTTCATTAGCTCACTTACCTAAATAACCTTCCTTTTACTCTCCATTGTTAACCAATTTTGAGCCTACGCTTAACCCAATTGTTCTTTATTTTAGCACATTACAAGCCTAAAGTGAAAAATAATAAAGTCCCTTGTTTGGATCTTTGATTAGCTTAGGCTAGTGAGAGTGTTTTGCATTCAAGTTTGGGGAGATTGGGAACATTGGTTGGGATAAAAGGGTGTTTTATATTTCTATATTTGGGAATTGGGTGCATACTCATATATTGATTAAATGTATAGACCTTATGTATTGATGTTCTTACATGTAGCTTGAAAGAAAAAAAATGAGAAAAAGAAAATAAAATGAAAAAGAAAAAAATAAATGTGAAAAAAAAATGTAGAAAAAGAAAGAAAAAGAAGAAAAATAATAAAAAGGGGACAAAATGCCCCAAAATAAAGTCCAATAAGAGTCAATGCATAAGTGTGTGAAAATCAGAAGAAAATGCATGAGTATGAGAAAAGTGAAGGATGGGTAGTTAGGTTAGTACTTAATTGTATAGGTCATTACATAGGTTAAGTGGGAAAGTTTAAGCTCGTCAAAGATTCAAATTCTAGTCCACTTATCCATATATGATCCTACCTTGACCCTAGCCCCATTACAACCTTATGGAAAAGACCTCATGATATTTTTATGCATGCATTGAATGATTGTTGATTGTTAGATGAAGAACAAATTTTGGAAAGTATGATTAAGAGAGAATTGAGTGAATCAACCCCTAAACACTTGAGTAAAATAGAGCGTATACACATCTGGTGAGGGTTCGATTGCTCAGTTACATGTATTCACCACTATCATCTATATTCATGCAAGTTTGTAAATCCTTTTGATAATTCAATGCAATTGTGGGTTGGATTTGATTTCCATTGTTTGAACCCTTGTGCTTACACATATTCTCTTGGAAGTTGATTTGTTTTGACCAAGCATATACATTCATATAATTAGTTGTATTTAGATAGTTTAGTTGCATTGAATAAATGTTATATCCTTTACTTCATTCTTGGTATAGCATGAGGACATGCTAAGGTTTAAGTGTGGGGAGGTTGATAAACCCCGTTTTTAGGATTTATCTTGTGTTAAATTTAGAGCATTTTGATAACCTTTCCTCACATTTATTCAATGAGATAGCATGATTTTATGATTGTCTCCTTATTTGTGCTTAGATGTGAAAACATACTTTTTAGACCTTTAAATTAATAGTTTTAATCTTCCTTTGATTACACTAGATGCCTTGATGTGTTTGCTAGTGATTTCAGATTGAAAAGGGCTAGGAAAGGATCAAAGGAGTGAAAGGAAAGCATACAAAGTGGAGAAATCATGAAAAGCCAAAGATTTGGAAAAGCCCATGGACGCGCGCGCGCACTATGCGCCTACGTGTGGATTGCGAAATGCTCCAGGGACGCGTACGCGCACCGTACGCGTACGCGCCGAAGACCGCACGTGACTTTTAAAGAAGAACTCGTGCCTGGCGATTTTGGAGGGTTTCTAGCCCCATTTGGAGCTGAGTTTTTGGCGGGAAAAGGCTAAATAGACCAAGAATTGAAGGGGAAGGCATCTACGACTTCACATTAGACTTTAGATCTAGTTTTAGTTTAGTTTTCTAGAGAGAGAAGCTCTCACTTCTCTCTAGGATTAGAATTAGGATTAGGTTTAGGTTAATCTCTCCTATTAGATCTAGGTTTTAATCTTTGCTTTCATCTACTTCTACCTTTCAATTCTATGTTTCTATATCTTGTTCTTTCATCCTCTTGTTGTAATTTCTTCTATTTTGTTTCTATACTTTATTGTGGATTTACTTTTGTTCTTCTATTTTTCTTTAATGCAATTTGAGGTAATTCATGCAGATCTTGTTTTCTTTGATTGTTGTTGTTAATTCTTTGTAATTAGTTGTTGTTAGAATTCATTCTTGTTGTTGAATTACTATGCTTTCCTTTTGTGCCTTCCAAGTGTTTGTCAAAATGCTTGAGAAGATGTTAGAGTAGATTTTAGTGCTCTTGGCTTGGGAAGGTAACTTAGGAACTCTTGAGTTACTAATGTCCAAGTAAATGATGATTGGGAGCCATTAACTTTAGATCTTACTAATTGAATTGGTGGTGAAATAGGACTTATGGACGTGGATTGATATAGCTCACTTGACTTTCCTTTACTACTAGTTAGAGGATGACTTAGTGGGATTGATCCTTGCCAATTCTCATATTGTGGTTAGTGATAGGGATAGAGATCCTTGATCACCAAACCTTGCCAAGACCATTTTATCATTTGAATTCCGTTGTCATTTACTTTTCTTGTCTCTTATCCAAAATCCCAAAATATACAACTCATAACCAATAACAAGAACACTACCCTGCAATTCCTTTGAGAGACGACCCGAGGTTTAAATACTTCGGTTTATAGATTTTAGGGGTTTGTACTTGTGACAAACAAATGTTTGTATGAAAGGATTATTGTTGGTTTAGAAACTATATTTTACAACGAGACTTCATTGGTGAAATTCTAAACCGTAAAAAAAGTCGATCATCAAGATCCACCTGCAGAGTGGTCCAATTACATTTTGGACGCCTCAGATAAGCCATTTTAGAAGATGTCTAGCATAGTCCATCTAGAGATCATGTCAGGAGGGCATCTCCTGATTAGTTTCTTGTATCTTTCCCAAGTTTCATAGCGGGATTCACTCTCTTTCTGTATGAATGTTTAAACTTTTACCCTAAGCTTGCTCAGCTTTTAAGGTGGGAAGAACTTGGTCAAGAATCCATTGACCACCTTCTCCCATGTGTCTATACTTTTTTTAGGCTGGGAATCCAGCCATAGCCGTGCTTTGTCTCTTATAGCAAAGGGGAAGAGCATGAGCTTGTAGACTTCTGAATTTACTCCATTAGTCTTGATAGTGTCACATATCTACAGAAAGTCAGATAGAAACTTGTTTGGATATTCCTGTGGAAGTCCATGGAACTAGTAGTTCTATTGTACCAGAGTGACCAATTGAGGCTTCAACTCAAAGTTGTTTGCCTCAATGGTAGGAATAGAGATGCTTCCCCCATAGAAGTCAGAATTGGGTACAGTGTAAGATCCTAGGACCTTTCTTGTGTCACCCCCATTATCTGGATTAGCTGCCATTGTTGTTTCTTCTGCTTCTTGTTCTATAGCTCCTATAAGATTCCTTACAGCTCTACCAGCCTGAGCTTATTGCAGACATCTCCTTAGAGTCCTTTCAGGTTCAAAATTCAAATCAAGGAGAGGTCATTTATCCTTATTCTTGTTCATAAACAAGAAGAGAGAAGCCAAGAAGAGAAGAAAAAAGGAGTCTCTATGTCAGAGTATAGAGGTCCTTGTTAGAGAATTAGAAGAAGAGAAAAGAAAAGAAAGATGCTTTTTAATTTAAAAAGAATTTTTGAAATTAAAGAGGGAAATAGGAAGAAAATTTTTGAAAATAAGAGAGAGAAAAGAAGAAGAGGATTTTCATAAAAGAAAAGAAAAGAAAGGGTTAGAGATTTTCGAAAATAGAAGAGAGAGGGAAGAATTAGAAAGAATCAAACCTTTAAAATTAAAATGAAACAAACAAGTAATTAACTCAAAAAGACTTAAAAATAAAATAAAAAATTTGGAAGAGATTTTATTTTTTAAAATATTTGAAATTTTAAAAAGTAAGAAGTTGGAAAAGAATCTTTGAAATTTAAAAGTTAAAAAGAGAAAGTTAAAAGAGAGAAACAAGATAAGATAAGATTTTAAATTTTAAGACAAAAGATTTGATAAAAAAATTAAAATTTAAAAATAGAAAATCAAATAAAGATTTTGAAATTCAAAAGGTCAAAAGAAAGAGAAAAGATAAGATAAGATAAGATTTTAAAATTTTAAAGATTCTAAATTTCAAAAGAAAGATAACTAAGGATATCAAACTTTTAAAATTGAAAATCAAATCAAATTGAGGATAAGTTAACAAGATTTTAAAATTCAAAGAAAGAAAAGATAAGATAAAGATTTAAAGATACACAAGGTTAGTAACGAAGACACCAAAATTAAAATTTTAAATTAGATTATGAAAAATTTTCGAAAAATTTGAAAATTAAAATGAAAAGAACAACACTAGATAGGCACTAAACTTAAAAATTTTGAAATCAAGGACACTAATTTTCGAAAAATGAAAAGGAAAAACACTAAAAGACACCAAACTTAAAGATTTTGAAATCAAACAAAGAAAAATACTAAGAAATTTTCGAAGACAAAGAAAAAAAAAGAAAAATAATTTTCAAAAACTTGCGAAAAGAGATGAAAACCAAAGTGACACTAAACTTAAAACTTGACACAAGACTAAAAGAAAAATAATGATGACTAAAAATGAAAAAATATATATATTTGAAGTATTTTCAAAAATTAACAAGAAAAGAAAATAAAAGAAAACTAGTAAAAAGTACCTAATCTAAGGAGCAAGACAACCGTTAGTTTGTAAATCACAAACAATCCCCAGCAACGGCGCTGAAAACTTGGTGCACGAATTTATAACTCGCACAACTAAACCGGCAAGTGAATCGGGATGTCCAAGTAATACCTCAGGTGAGTGAGGTTCGAATCCCACAAGGATTTTCGGATTGAGCAAGCTGTGGTTATCTTGAAGATCTTAGTCAGGCGAATAGAAAGATTGTTGTTGTTTGTAGTAGGTGCATAAACAAGCAATAATAATAACACGTAGAAACAGTAATAAAAGATCAGTTCAGGCCTCGAAGATGCTTCTTCTGTATTAATACGTCATACTAACTACTCAAACGATGATTGATTCCTTCAATGGAAAGGCTGTAAGTGATTAAGCCATTGGTCGTGGTCATTAATCTCCTCAAGTCCAAACCAAACACCCGAACAGGCTAGATCAATCTTGGAGAGGGTGAAGCGCATGCAATTCAATCTCTTGATGATCCTACTCAAAACGCCACAGACAAGGTCGGATCTTCTGGATCAGAGACTGATGCTCTATGATCCTCGCCCTTAGAGCCATAGGAACCTCAATTACCCCTGATTAATGAGGTTTTATGTCACATACTCCAATTAGCCCAGATAACTTGTTGGAACCCGTGATGTATTCTCAAGCTGTAGCTCAATACTATCTGGGTCAGGACTCGTCAGGAACTCATGTAGAATCGAGATTCATAAGGATGAAGAACGACAATGCATCATAGAATAGAATCAAACATAGATTGAAGTAGAAAAGTAATTGCATTAATCCATAGGAATCAGCAGAGCTCCTAACCTTAACTTAGGAGGTTTAGTTGCTCATACTGTACAAAAAATAGTGTGTATTATGTTTTGAGGGGCCGAAGATCTTAAACATAGGTGATCTTTGCCTATATATACTAACCTAATAAATAAAAATTACAAAAGTGAAATAAACTAAACAAAAAGGTGCGAAAATCAACTTCTGGGCCCACTTGGTGAGTGTTTGGGCTGAACTTGGCTTCCAACTTGAAGGAGTGGGCGTTGGACACCCACTAGGGAGTGTCTATGCTACTTCCTTGCTCCCCTTGTGCTATTGAACACCAGGTTTGGGCGTTCAACGCCAGCCTTGGTCCTCTTGGGGTGTTGGACGCCCACTAGAGTGTAGTTTGGGCGTTCAACGCCCATTTTGGGCTATCCAGTCCAAAGAAAAGTATAAACCATGATATATTGCTGGAAAGCCCTGAAAGTAAACTTTCCAAAGCCGTTAAGAACGTGTCATTTGGACCTCTGTAGCTCCAGAAATTTTCGTTTGAATGCGTAGAGGTCAGAATTTTACAGTATCTGCTATGCTTTCCTTGCCTCTGAATTGGACTTTGGCAAAACTTGCCAAAGTCACCCAAAATTCACCTAAAATCATAATAAAAACACAAAAGCTCAAAGTAATATCCAAAAATTGAATTTTTCAATAAAACCTACTAAAACATAATAAAACTTAACCAAATACACTAAAAACACTAGGAAAATAGCATCAAAAAGTGTATAAAATATCCGCTCATCATAAACTCTAGCAGCGAGTAATCACTGGGTTTTATCTATTTAACCCATGGGTAATGGTAAAGAAATCCTACCCCTTGTGAATCTTTAATTTTTATGAGGATTAGAAATTTAAATTGTGGCCATATATGAAATTGTGTGGTGTTAGATTGAATTCATGTGATATTAAAGTCAAAGTGGTGAATTGGAATCAAGTTGTGGTGAATGTAAGTTGGTTGAGTTGATTTGAACACCTTGAGGCTTGCAGAGAAGATAATATATGGCGTTTGTGGCTTAGGGAGAAATCGGCCAAGGTTTGATTTTGGTTTCTCGTATATAATGTTTAATGTCACATGAAAACTTAGGCTAGTTGACCTTAGGATAAGTTGAACAGAATGAATTATTGTTGATTTGTATAAGTGGTATATGAATTGTGTATGAAAGATGATTGAGTTCGTATGTGATGAATTGTGTTTGATGAGTATAGAATAATAATGATTTGTTAATGATTGATGATTGAATAATAATGCACTGTGTTGTTTTGATTATGGATTGTTTGGAATAAAATGAATAAAATTGGAGATTGGTATTTCTTAGAAGGGATAGAAAGGATATGGAAATGGTTTAAGGTTTAGTGATTTTTTAGTGATAATGTTGAGCTTATTATGAAATTGTGTTGATTAATGTTATTGATGAGGGATAATGAATGATTATTAATGATTGTTGGGTTGTTGAGAATAAATTGATGATTTATTGATATAATTGGTGGGAGATTATGATGAATTGGTTGAAGGGATTGTATGGTTGCAAATGTTGGTGTGTTACGGAGTTAATGGAAGTGTAGGTATAACCTTGTGTTGAATTTGGTTAGTTTTAGATTTGGAAAGTTTGGAAAACTTGAG
Organism: Arachis ipaensis; assembly: GCF_000816755.2. Lineage (NCBI taxonomy): Eukaryota > Viridiplantae > Streptophyta > Magnoliopsida > Fabales > Fabaceae > Arachis > Arachis ipaensis. The sequence continues at coordinate 41,319,502 of NC_029790.2, forward strand.
TTTTGAATTTTTATTAAAAAAGGATTTTTTAACTAATTTCGGCGGTCATAACTTGAGCCTTAAATTTTGGATTTGAGCAGACTTTGTTTTAAATTGAAGATAATTTTAAGAGATATAAAATAGTTTAAATATTGTGCAAATCGAAGTTTTGTAGAGGAAGTTATGGACATCGGAAGTTGGGTGTCGAAAACTGAATTTTCCTAAGTTACAGGAAACTAGGATTTCTAGTGTGTGTGCGTACGCACGCTAGTATGCACATGCACAGACCAGGGAGTGTGTTTTAGCTCATGCGTACACACAAGGGGGTGTGCATACGCACACCCTGAGGATTTTCCAAGGGTGCGTACGCACACTGTGATGCCTGCACACATGAAGGGAAGGTCACGTTGTTGCGTGCGTGTGCACACCATCTTGTTTTACACTAAAACTTTATTTTTCACTGTTTGACCTTCCTGGCAAGCCTATAAACCTCTGAAACCACTATTTTGATGTGAATTTACCATTTTTGAACTACCAACCATACCTCTGATTTTCTAAACCTCTGAAAACTATGTTTAAGGTTTGATAGCTAGGTTTTTAGGTTACAGAATAGGGTTAAGGATGTTGATGGAGCTAGATTTGGTATGAAAGAAGATTGGAAAAGTGAATGATTAGTTCGATTGAGATGTTAAAAGTGATGAATGAGATATGATGAGAATGATTGTGATGTTATGAGTTTGATTGAAATATACGTGACCAGGTAAGATGCAGTGGTGCTATCCACTTGCTCCAGGTAAGAGATGAGGAAGAAGAATTATGAGAACGAGTTAATTATGAATTTTGTTTGAATATGTCTATGTTTTCTCTCTGATTGCATTGTGACAGCGCCCATATTTCCTCTAATGGCGGTGAGCACATATTCCCTATAATGGTGACAGGGCACATATTCCCTCAAATCGTGACAGGGTGCGTATTCCCTCTAATGGTGACAGGACATTCTCCCTCTAACAGTCAGCCACTATGCTGAGATATATGTGCGCAACAGAGAGACGGTGTCTAGGTTTGCTACCGGAGATGTCGAGTTTGGCTGTATAACCAACAGATGAGCTCATCGGCCATAGAACAGACATGCATCATATGCATTTGTGTGATTTGTTTGGGAATGCATTTATCTTGGTTTGCCTAATTGCTTATCTATAATTAACTGCTACTTGTCCTATATGTTGCACTTGCTATCCATAGTTGTTCTTTCCTTATATGCTTTGTATGTGTATGCAACTGAGAGATCCCTCGTGTGTTGGAGGCGTGATGAGGTTGTTTCACCGGTGATTCAGAGGATTAGGAGGAGACAAAAGGTAGGGTGTCAGGCTAAAGATGGATTTACGACATAAATACCTTAGACAACCACCCTAACTTATGGTTTAGTATATTTCATTAAGTTTTAATCTGGTCAAAGTTCTAGGATTGCCTCTGGCTTTCTCAGGACCTTATACATTATGTACGTGGACACCTTTACTATACTAAGAACCCCCGGTTCTGATTCTATACATATATTGTTGTTCTCAGATACAGGACGCGAGGCACTACACTGAGCCTTCTAGAGACTCTTGGAAGCAAAAAATTATCTTGGGACTCGGTGTTTGTATTTTGTTTATGTTTATATATGTATATAGATTCTCCACTTTGTATATATTATATTTTGACCCTTTTAGAGGCTGACTTGGAGAAACAGGTGTTTTATTATATATTTTGGGTTACTCTTGGGATTATTTATATATGTATATGTATACTCTGATTGGCCTTTGCTTTGCAGGCCGAGCCTAGAGCTTATTATTTGTATCTTTGGAATTCTAATCTTATATATACACATTATCTTTTTCGCTTGATCGTATCTACCTTTCTACATTTATCCGATCGTGAGTGATGCACTTTTTGTTTCATTTTTTATTAACATTCTCTTCAAGGCTCCTAGTTAATTGCCTTTTTCAATATATCTATATATGTATTTTCCATTTTAGAGGTCATAATACCTTGCAACCTTTGATTTATATCCTAGGCGTAAAGCTCTGTGTGGTAGGGTGTTACAAAATACATAGAATTATTTAAAATTCCTTAAATATAAGTCCTACCCCTCTAAAAAATAATACAATAAACGACAAGGGGAAAGATAAAATCTAAGATTAAACTAAATACAGGAAATGAAATGCTTATATACATAAAGCTTCGTAGTTCGGTTGTGGCTTCGTGCCAAAGCTTCCTGAACTATAACTGAAGAAGGAAATTTTGTAGGAGGTGAGAACATCGTCCTCGCAAGTTCTCAGCAGGGAAGGGAATACCATCAAAGCAAAGAAATACTTGCAAATAGAAAGAACTTCATTATAAACACATTTTCTTTCTAAAAGAATAACACTTTGGAAAAACTTTATGAAAAAACTTACTTCAAGAAAGTCATAAGAAAAACTTCTTTAATTACAAATCCGTAAGATGAATAATTTAAAGAAATGAAAGGGCAAAAAACGTGCCTAAGGACTTTTTACCCACTAACTTACATCACTCTTCCCTATCCATCCAATACATAAACTAGAGAAATAAATCAATACCTAGTCCAACCTGTCTCATTCTCCATCACCACACACCAGAAACAACTCTCATCACGCCTCTACCATATGAGGGGTCTCTCAGATATATACACATACAAACCAGACAAAAAAACACAGATAAGGCACAGATACAACAAGTAGAGCAAGTAGCAGATAGATACAGTTAATCATTTAGGCAAACTAAGATAATACACACTCAAGAAAAACATACAAATCCATATGATGCATGCCTGTCCTATGGCTGATGATCTCATCTGTCGGTTATATAGCCAACTCGACATGTCCTAGTAGCTAACCATTGGACAATCCCTATGTGCGCGTATCCCCAAGCTCAAAAATATCCATGGAGAAAACCCCAAGCTCAAATCAATATATATATATATGCATGCCCATGGGGGAACCCAGGGAGTTAAAGTGTCCAGTCATATCTTGCGACAGAGGGTCAACAGAATATCGATTCTTAACATGGAGCAAGTGGTGGCAAGCCACTGCGTCTATCCAAGAAAACTGGTGTCTTAGATAATTCAAATACATAAGTCATATGAATATTTCAATCATAATCCCTCAATATCCACATCATTTTCAATCATGTCTCATTCATCACAAGTCGTGTTATCAATAACATAACCATCATCATCAATCACACTCATCATCCCACATCACTATAATCAACTAGAATCATCACCACATTTATGAATACATAAATGCTGTAACACCCTATCAGTCATCATAAGCATTATTATATAACAAGACTATTATTAGTACACTAAAATCCGTCATCATATATTTGTACATAAATGCTGTAACACCCTATCACACAAAGCTTTACGCCTAGGACGTAAATCAAAGGTGGCGAGGTGTTACAACCTCTAAAAGTAAAAATATATAATATAATATAATTGAAGGACATTGTAACTAGGAGCCCTGAAAGAGAAATTAATCCAAAATGAAACAGAAATCACATCGTTCATGATCGGATAAAAGTAGAAAGGTAGATAAGCTCGAGTGGAAAAGATTATATATATAAGAATAGAGTTACAAAAATACAAATAACAAGCTCTAGGCTCGGTCTGCAAAGCAAAGGCCGACCAGAGTATATATATACATATAAATATATAACCAAG
>NC_029790.2:41323494-41334911 GCF_000816755.2 Arachis ipaensis
ATATATATATAAAATACAACCCTAAGTCCCAATAGTTCTTCGCTTCCAAGAGTCTCCGGAATGCTTAGTGCAGTGTCTCGTGTCCTGCATCTGAAAACAACAATATATGTATGGAATGAGAACTGGGGATTCTCAGCATAGTTATCGTGCCCACATAAATAGTATATATGGTCCCAGAAAAGCCAGAGGTAATCCTAGAACTCCGACACTTAACTCTTCAATATCACTCTCCTCCAACCCTCCAAAACTCCGATGGAATAACCCTCATCACACCTCCGCCAAATGAGGGATCTCTCAGTTGCATAGACATATAATATAGACAAAAAAATACAAATAGAATGCAGTTACAATAGATAGAACATATAGGAATTAGACATAGTTGATCAAATAGGCAAACCCAAATAATGCAAGCTCAAGCAAAACAGACAAATACATATGATGTATGCCTGCCCTATAGCTGATGATATCATCTGTCGGTTATATAGCCAACCCGACATGTCCTGGTAGCTAACCTTAGACAAAAACACCCAATTGCGGAATAGGCCTAAGCCACAACTCCTCTTGCTACTACCCGCTTAACCCAAAGCAAGTGGAATAAAATACTACTACTGCAACTACCTAAGCGGGTGTTTAAAGACTCAACCTAGAGCAAGTGAAATAATCCACTACTCCTACTACTATGGAGGCGTCACAATCACTGACCTGCAGTAAGTGAGACGAACCACAATCCTTGCTACTAATCAGGTATCTCAATCTCTAATCTAGAACAAGCGGGACGAACCACAATCCTTGCTCTGCCTAGGTATCTTATCCAAAAATTCATTCTTAACATCATTTCAATTCATCCCCGGAGTAAGTGGATAACACCACTATATCTTACCCAGTCACATATATCTCAAACATAATCATTCATCATCATCTCAATCAAACTCCTTCATCATCATCTCATAATATCACCATCATTCTCATTATATCTCATTCATCAACATTGCATTGTTCTCATAATTGCCTCATTCATCACTCTCATTATCTCATCAAATCATTTATCCCCTCTTTAAACTCCTCCGGTACTAATTTTTATCTTCTCCCACTCACTAACCCTTACTTTGTAACCCAAAAATTAACCAATAGGCCTTAAATAGAGTTTTTAGAGGTTTGAAAAATCAGAGGAATGTTCAATAGTTCAAAAATAGTGAATTTCTATAAAAAACAATGGTTCTGAAGGTTTACAGACTTACCGGAAAGGTCAAACAATGAAAAACAAAATTTTAGTGAAAAATAGGGTGTTGAGCGTACACACCATTCTGTGCGCATGCATGCAACAGAAAGACCTCTCCATCCTGTGCATACGTGATGAGCAGATATTTTATACGCTTTTTGGCATCACTTTCATATAGTTTTTAGTAGTTTTTATTTAGTTTTATTACGTTTTTATTTTAGTGTTAAATTCACATTTTTTTAATTCTACTATGAGTTTTTGTGTTTTTGGACAATTTCAGGTATTTTCAAGCTTAAATTGAGGAGCTGGAGCAGAAGTTTGATTCAGAGACAGAGAAAGCACTGCAGATGCTATCCGAATCTGATCTGCCTGCATTCGGAAGAGTTTTTCTGGAGTTATAGAAGTTCAAATGGAGTGCTCTCAACGGATATGGAAAGCTGACTTCATGAGCTTTCCAGCAATATATAATAGTTCATACTTTGCTTCGGATTAGAAGGCCCAAAACTGGCATCCAGCGCCCAAAGAGCAGAGCCCATCGTCCAATGGCCGAAAGAGGACCCCCTAGCTGGCGTTCCACGCTCAAGGAGCCTCATAGCACGTGGATCTCATCAAAGCTCAGTCCAAACACTCACCAAGTGGGCCCCAGAAGTGGCTTTTAGCACTAAAAAGGTTGTTTTACCCTTACTAGTCATTTGTTTAGTATTTAAGGGATTAGATTCATGTTATTCGTACACTTTTTTCATATCTCATTCAGCATACAGGTTTTTACTTTGTATTTTTCTTTTATTATGAGTTTCTAAACCTCCTAGGTTAAGGGGAGGAGCCCTGCTGAGTCATATGAATTAATAAAAGTATTACTGCTTCTCTTCTATCTGTGTTTGATCAATTCAAAGATCTTTATTCGTTCTTCATCAATATGAATGCATTAAACTGTCATAAGGTTATCTCATTCTACATGGGTTCAAAGTGCATCTTTCATCAGACAATGATGAACCAGCAACTTGAATACTCGTCTCTCAGACGGCTAATCCACGACTTCGTTGGAAACTTCTCGAGACATCAATTCAGCTAATTTCTGGGGAGATTAGGGTCTCTGTGGTAGAGGCAAGAACCAGTATGAGTTTCACCCTCAATTATAATGGATCCGCACTAAAACTGGGGTTCAGATCTGGAGGAGTATTGGCAGCTGCTCAAACCAGTGTCAATCACATACAGCCTGCCATTGAAGAAATCACTCACAAGCAAAGAGAGTAGTAATACCAGAGTTAATTCAGAAAGGCAAAGCAACTCCAGTCCTTCAACATATCCCTATTGCTGATTCCAAAAGTCCTAATACAATTCCATATCCAACAACACCTTCTACCCTTTTCTCATATTCCTAGTGATGATTTTAAGGTATAAATTACTCTTACAACTTCAGACAACCTTCTGATCTGCCTGACTAAGACCTGCAAGATAATCATAGCTTGCTTCAAACCTCAATCCTCGTGGGATCGACCCTGACTCGCTCAGGTATTACTTGGACGACCCAGTGCACTTGCTGGTACAGCTGTACGAAGGCATGGTGATTCGTGCTACCAAGTTTTTAGCGCCGTTGTCGGGGATTGTTGAGTTTGGACAAACTGACGGATTGTTTTGCTCCCTAGATCAGGCAATTTTTATTTTTTATTTGAGTCTTTTATTTTTATTTTCTTCTTTAATTTTTCAAAAATTACTAAAAACTTTTTCAAAAATATTTTTCTTTTCTTTGTTTAATCTTTGTTTTTTTTTAAGCCTCTTTGTTAATGTTCTTTGCTTGAGTCTTTTTGTTTTTGTTCTTGGTAAATTTTTGCTTCTTTGAGTCTCTGTATTTATTAAATTATAGCAATTTTCAATTTTTTGGTATCTTCCTTTTAAAATTCTTTCAAAAATAATTTTTCTCTGGTTAAATCTTGTTTCAATTTTAAGTTTGGTGTTTTCTTGTTGTTTTTCTTTAATTTTCGAAAATTTCCTTTTAGTTCTCTAAAAATTTTAAGTTTGGTGTTCTTTATGTGTTATTGTGTTCTTTAAATTTCTTTGATTCTTGTTCTTTATGTGTTATTATGTACTCATCTCCTGAGCCTTCTATAAAAGGAGAGGTTAAGGCAGTAGTTACTAAACCTAACCCTCCAGAACAGGATGGCCCATTGACTCAGCAACTGCATGCCCTTGCCAAGTAACTACAGGACTTGCAAGAGGCTTTGTGAGAAACTCAAGCTTCTAACAAGATTATAGAAGCCCAGCTGAGTCAAAGAAGGCAGCAATTATCTAAGCAGATAACAGAAAAATGCCAGGAAATTCAACTAAGGAGTGGAAAAACCTTAAGCACCCAACCTCAGCACAATAAGAACGAAAAGCCCATAGAGGATAACTAGGTCTCTGCACAAGATGACTCTGGGCGTTCAAACACCCAGAGAGGTATCCCTTTTGGCGTTGAACGCCAGGAAAGGGCTGAGACTGGGCGTTCAAATTCCCAGAGAGGTATCCCTTTTGGCGTTGAATGCCAAAAAAGGGCAGAGTTTGGGCGTTTAAACACCCAAGGGGGCAGCAACATGGGCGTTGAACGCCCATGCAATGGAGGTCAGTCACTCACTGATAACAACCCTCCAAAGCAAGCTAGTAACCCCACTTCCAACTCACATGGCATTCGGCCTTCATCAACCAAGGTTGATGAATACAAGGCTAAGATGCCATTTCCTCAGAGACTCTATCAAGAGGAAAGGGATAAATAGTTTGCCCACTTTGTAGAATATCTCAGAACATTAGAGATAAAGATCCCTTTTGCAGAAGCTCTTGAACAGATACCTTATGCTAAGTTAATGAAGGACATTTTGAGTCATAAGAAAGATTAGAGGGAAGTAAAGACAGTAACTCTTACTAAGGAGTGCAATGCAGTCATTCAGAGGAACCTTCCTCAGAAGCTGCAAAAACACCCTAACACTCTTCTCAGAGCCACATAAGTGAATCCAAAAGAAGAGTGTCTGACTCTCATTAGTATTGAGGAGGCCGAACCTCATGAGCATGCTACTAAGGGACTTAAGGCAATCACGGACCAGAAGGATCCTGAGAATGCCATTGAGCACGCCCCTACAGAGGAGAAGGAACCTCGAGTTAAATCTTCTCTGGGTGTACAAAAGGAGTCTGTGATGATCACAAAGCTCCCTCTTGTAGAGATGAAAGAACCTCAAGAGCCACATTTCCTTAGCATGCAGAAAGAACTGGCATATGAGCAGTTAGCTCATTCCCCAGTAGCCTTTAAGGAACTGCAAGTTAATATCTCTTTTACAGAGGTATTTGAAAAGAAGGACCTAAGGGAAGATGAAATAGAGATACTTACTAAGAAGTACAGTATCCTAATTCAGCCTGAGCTGCCAAGGAAGATGCCAGATCCATGGAGCTTTCAAATCCTATAGATTACTAGAAAGATCATTTTTGACAAAGCCCTGTATGATCTTGGCTTAAGTTTAAATATGTTACCTTCCACTGAGGCTGAGGCCGAGTCTGGAAAGACTAGGAAGGCATTGAATGCCAGTGAGGAAGCCTTCACTGGGAATTCAACGCCCATGATGGCAGCAAGCCTGGCACTGAACGCTAGTGAGGAAGCCCTCACTGAGTGTTCAACGACCATACACCCAGGGAAGCTAGCGTTGAACGCCAGCAAGGACACCCCTGCTAGGCGTCCAATGCCCAGAATGCTAGAGGAACTGGCGTTGAACGCCAGTCAGAATGGACAGCAAGGGCGTTCAATGCCCAATAAGCTAACAGAGCTGGCGTTGAATGCCAGTGAGAGCACACCCCCTGAGAGTTTAAAGCCCACTCAAGAACCCGCTATCTCAGAACCAAAGGAAACCATAAATACCATTGATGTTCCTTTGAATGCACTTCTGCAGTGTATGAGTTCTGATGACTACTTATCCTCAAGTGAGGATGAAGACACTAGGGAAGAGCGAGTTGCTCGGCACCTAGGAGCTCTCATGAAGCTGAATGCCAAATTGTTTGGTACAAAGCCTTTGGAGGAAGAACCTCCATTGCTTTCCAAAGACCTCAATGCTTTGGTTCAGCATGAGCTATCTCAGAAGCTTCTAGACCCTGGACGCTTTCTGATTCCTTGCACCATAGGCACCATGACCTTTAAGAAGGCTCTGTCTGACCTAGGTTCAAGTATAGTAATGGAGAAGCTGAGAATCCAAAAGAGAACAAGGATTACCTTGCATAAGGATTTGATGGTATTCGAGGTCCTTGACCCTCTATTACCCCCTGACAAGGGAGGCACTTGCATAAAGGATTTAGCATCCAAGCCTCCTCCCTTGGATGGAACTAACTCAATCCCTCCTAAGACCAAACGTAAGTTTGATGTTGGAAGTACACTATCCACAAAGGAGGAAGGTCCCAAAAGGAAGATACCTAGGGGATGGAAAAACAAGAATATCCCTACTGAGGGATTTTCACTATGGAAGATGTGGTATTCACTTATCTTATCATGGTATTCACCATGGAAGAGGAAAGTGACAAAAAGGGACACCAGCATACTGCTGTAAGCCCAACCCTGCCTCAGGCAGTGAACAAAATCCTGTCTCTTGAGTGTATTACGCTATTCCATGAAAGCACAGGAAGGAAGCTCCCAGTAGGGAGTGAAGATTTATTCCTCTATGACTATCTTCCTCTTTGAAAGGAGTTGTCCGTCAAGCTAATGACAATAAAGAAGCGCTTGTTGGGAGGCAACCCAACCTTACTCAACCATGTTTATTTTCTTTCATTTTGTTTTTATTTTAGTTATTAGAGTCATGATCATATGCACCAGTCAATAGACGAAATTCACAGCAGTGAAAACAGAACACTTCATTCCCTAGCCTCTCAGGACCAAGAGGTCCCACATGAGCTCCACCTACCCCACCTTCTTCTTCACTATTGATAATATTTGCTCGAGGACGAGCAAAACTATTAAGTTTGGTGTTGCAAAAGCTTTTCTTTGTGACCTCTACCACTCTTAAGTATAGAAGAAGAAGATGGAGCAAACTAGAGAGCATGCACATGAGCCTGTGCAGCTGCCTCAATAAAGACAAAGGGGTGACATTGAAGAGATCAAGCACTACAATGGATCCTCAAGGAGGAGCACTAGCCACCATTATTCAGGTGGATTCATTCTCTTTTATCTCCTTTCCTTTATTATTCTTCTACTTTTCTATTACGTTTTATCTGTTCTCTTGTTCTAGTTGCATGATCATTTGCATTGATGTCTTAAAGTTGTAAAATATTTCATATATCTCTCACCTTGCTTAAAATAAGAATTGAGAGATGCATGAATTTCAAGTTTAAAATAAGAATAGTTTAATTAGTTTAATATGGTGTCATTTGTTTTTGTTTTCTAAATGAATGATTAAACAGTGCATGTTTGAAGTTGAAATTTTAGAATGTTAGCTCTTAAAAGAAAAAGGAAAAAGGAAAAATATTACTGATAATCTGAAAAATCTAAAAATTGATTCTTGAAAGCAAGAAAAAGCATGTTGCAAAAGAAAAAAAAATTATTATGCATGCGAAAAAAGAAAGAAAATGGCGAAAAAGAAAAAAAATAATAAAAAGCAGAAAAATCCATTACTGCCCAAAAAAGCAAGAAAATAAAGGCAGATTGAAAAAGCCAGTGACCCTTTAAACCAAAAGGCAAGGGTAAAAGGACCCAAGGCTTTGAGCATTAATGGATAGAAGGGCCCAAAGAAAATAAAATCCTGGCCTAAGCGTCTAAACCAAGCTGTCCCAAACCATGTGCTTCTGGCGTGAAGGTGTCAAGTGAAAAGCTTGAGACTGAGTGGCAAAAGTTGTGGTCCAAAGCAAAAGAGTGTGCTTAAGAACTCTGGACACCTCTATCTGGGGACTTTATCAAAGCTGAGTCATAATCTGAAAAGGTTCAACCATTTAAAGTGTCTGTGGCATGAATGTATCCGTTGGTAATACTAGAAAACAGAGTGCTTAGGGTCATGGCCAAGACTCAGAAAGCTGTGTTCAAGAATCAAAATAAGCTTAACTAGGAGAGCCAATAATATCATCTGGATTCCAAGTTTCTAAAGATGCCAACATCTCTAAGTTTAAATGGATAGTGAGATGCCAAAACTATTCAGAAGCAAAAAGCTACTAAGTCCCGCTCATCTGATTTTTACTAAGCTTCATTTGAAACTTAGAAATTTAATGTATCTTAATTTTCTTTTTTTTATCCTACTGTGTTTTTAGTCACTTGGGGACAAGCAACAGTTTAAGTTTGGTGTTGTGATGAGCGGATATTTTATACGCTTTTTGGCATCACTTTCATATAATTTTTAGTAGTTTTTATTTAGTTTTTATTAAGCTTTTATAGGTTTTAGTGTTAAATTCACATTTTTGGATTATACTATGAGTTTTTGTGTTTTTGGACAATTTCAGATATTTTCTGGCTAAAATTGAGGAGCTGGAGCAGAAGTCTGATTCTAAGACAGAGAAAGCACTGCAGATGTTGTCCGGATCTGACCTTCCTGCATTTGGAAGAGCTTTACTGGAGCTACAGACGACCAAATGGAGCACTCTTAATGGCTATGGAAAGTTGGCTTCCAGAGCTTTCCAGCAATATACAATAGTCCATTCTTTTCTTTGGACTACAAGGCCCAAAACTAGCGTCCAACGCCAGCTTCTTGTCCCCTTCCAAGTGTCCAGCACCCAAAGAGCAGAGCCCAGCGTCCAAAGGCCTCAAGAGGACCCCCTAACTATCGTTCCATGCCCAAGGAGCCTCATAGCACATGGATCTCATCAAAGCTCAGCCCAAACACTCACCAAGTGGGCCCCAGAAGTGGATTTTAGCACTAAAAAGACTGTTTTACCCTTACTAGTCATCTGTTTAGTTTTTAAGGGATTAGATTCGTGTTATTTGTATACTTTTTTCATATCTCATTCAGCATACACGTTTTTACTTTGTATTTTTCTTTTAGTATGAGTTTCTAAACCTCCTAAGTTGAGGGGAGGAGCCCTGCTGAGTCATATGAATAAATAAAAGTATTACTGTTTCTGTTCGATCCATGTTTGATCAATTCAAAGATGTTTATTCGTTCTTCATCAATATGAATGTGTTGATTTGGCATAAGGTTATCACATTCTACATGGGTTCAGAGTGTGTCTTTCATCGGACAATGATGAACCACCAGCTTGAATACACGTTTCTCAAACGGCTAATCCACGACTTTGTTGGGGACTTCTCGAGATATCAGTTCAGCCAATTTTCGGGGAGATTAGGGTCTCTGTGGTAGAGGCTAGAACCAGTACGAGCTTCACCCTCAATCAGAATGGATCCGCACTAAACCTGGGGTTTAGATCTGGAGGAGTATTGGCAGCTACTCAAACTAGTGTCAATCACATACAGCCTGCCATTGAAGAAATCACTCACAAGCAAAGAGAGCAGTAATACTGAAGTTAATTCAGAAAGGCAAAGCAACTCTAATCCTTCAACATATCCCTATTGCTAATTCCAAAAGTCCTAATACAATTCCGTATCCAACAACACCTTCTACCCTTTTCTCATATTCCTATTGATGATTTTAAGGTATAAATTACTCTTACAACTTCAGACAACCTTTTGATCTGCTTGACTAAGACCTGCAAGATAAGCATAGGTTGTTTCAAACCACAATCCTCGTGGGATCGACCCTAACTCGCTCAGGTATTACTTGGACGACCTAGTACACTTGCTGGTACAGCTGTATGAAGGTGTGGGGATTCGTGCTACCAGTACGCACACCTGTAAAATCCTCGGGGTGTGCGTATGCACACACACTGGAAATCCTTGTTTTCTGCAACATAAGAAAAATTCAGTCTTTGGCACATAACTTCCGACGTTGATAACTTCCTCTACAAAATTTCATTTTCCACAAAGTTTATATCATTGTAAAGCTCTTAAAATTATCTTTAATTTGAAATAAATTTCATTCAAATCCAGAATTCGAGACTCAGGTTATGGTCCACCGAAGTTCGTTACAAATTCATATTTACCAAAGTAGTTCAAAAAGTCTATTTTCCAAATTCTCAATTTCAAAACCAAAGTTCACACCTTAAAACAACTTTAAATACACTTAAAGCAATTCTCTAACCATTTTATTCCTTTCACAATATTCCAATACTCAATTTTATAAATTTCCACCCAACCCTCCATAGTCAATAACAACATAATTCATCAATAACTCATAACACATTTCATAAACATTCATCATTCCTCATCAATCACTACAATCATCAATTACCACACATTTTCATAATTAAATTCAATATATCCAGCAATCACTAAACCTCAACAAGTTCACATAATTCAATCTATCCTAGGTCATCTAGACTAAGTTTTTATGTTACATTATATATTATCTACGAGAAACCAAAACTATATGTTGGCCGATTCTTTTCTAAGCGCAGAATACTTCAAAAACCTCTCCTTTCACAAGCTTCAAACTTCCAATTTCCAATTCCACAAGTTCAACTACTAGAATTTCATTTAAATCCACCAATTGAAACTATATTAAAATGATCAACATTGAGCTAACTAAATCACCAATTCACAAGGATTAGGGTTTTCTTACCGTTACCCACGAGTCAAATGGACAAAATTTGGTGATTACTAGTGCACGAATTATGAATCACACTTTTCACAACTCGTACCACTAACCAGCAAGTGCATTGGGTCGTCCAAGTAATACCTTACGTGAGTAAGGGTCGAATCCCACAGAGATTGTTGGTTTGAAGCAATCTATGGTTATCTTGTAAATCTTAGTCAGTAGGTCAATTATATTTGTCATTTTGAATTGCGAAAAGTAAAAGAGCATGGATTAAATACTTGTTCTGCAGTAATGGAGAATATGTTGGAGTTTTGGAGATGTTTTGTCTTCTGAATCTCTGCATTCTCCCTATCTTCTTCTTCACGCACGCAAGGTTCCTCCTATGGCAAGCTGTGTGTTGGTGGATCACCGTTGTCAATGGCTACCATCCGTCCTCTCAGTGAAAAAGGTCCAGGTGCGCTGTCACCGCATGGCTAATCATCTGTCGGTTCCCACTCATGCTGGAATAGGATCCATTGATCCTTTTGCGTTTGTCACTACGCCCAGCCCTTGTGAGTTTGAAGCTCGTCACAGTCATTCAATCCCTGAATCCTACACAGAATACCACAGACAAGGTTTAGACTTTCCGGATTCTCATGAATTCTGCCTCTAGCTTATACCACGAAGATTCTGATTAAGGAATCCAAGAGATGTTCATTCAATCGAAGGTAGAACGGAGGTGGTTGTCAAGCACGCGTTCATAGGTTGAGGATGATGATGAGTGTCACGGATCATCACATCCATCATATTGAAGTGCGAATAAACATCTTAGATAGAAACAAGCGCATTTGAATAAAAAACAGAAATAGTTGCATTAATTCATCGAAACACAGCAGAGCTCCTCACCCCCAAAAATGGAGTTCAGAGACTCATATCGTCAAAGAGTACAAAGTTCAGATCTAAAATGTCATGAGGTGCGAAATAGACCTCTAAAAGTTGTTTAAATACTAAACTAGTAACCTAGGTTTACAGAAAATGAATAAACTATGATAGATTGTGCAGAAATCCACTTCTAGGGCCCACTTGGTGTGTGCTGGGGCTGAGACTTAAGCTTCTCACGTGCCTAGGCTATTTCTGGAGTTAAACACCAGGTTGTAACCTGTTTCTGGCGTTCATCTCCCATTTGTAACCTGTTTCTGGCGTTTGACGCCAGACTGCAACATAGAACTGGCGTTGAACGCCAGTTTACATCATCTATCCTTGAGCAAAGTATAGACTATTATATATTGATGAAATTCCTTGGATGTCTACTTTCTAACGCAATTGAGAGTGCACCATTTGGAGTTCTGTAGCTCCAGAAAATCCACTTTGAGTGCATGGAGGTCAGAATCCAACAGCATCAGCAGTCCTTTTTCAGCCTGAATTAGATTTTTGCTCAGCTCCCTCAATTTCAGCCAGAAAATACCTGAAATTACAGAAAAATACACAAACTCATAGTAAAGTCCATAAATGTGATTTTTAATTAAAAACTAATAAAAATATAATGAAAATAAATTAAATCATACTAAAAACATACTAAACACAATGCCAAAAAGCGTATAAATTATCCGCTCATCACAACACCAAACTTAAATTGTTGCTTG
>NC_029790.2:41335204-41339462 GCF_000816755.2 Arachis ipaensis
ACACATAACTGGGTGAACCTTTTCAGATTGTGACTTAGCTTTGCTAAAGTCCCCAATTAGAGGCATCCAGATTTCTTAATCACACTCTGTTTTTGCTTTAGACCTTGACTTTAACCGCTCAGTCTCAAGTTTTCACTTGACACCTTCACGCCACAAGCACATGGTTAGGGACAGCTTGGTTTAGCCACTTAGGCTAGGATTTTATTCCTTTAGGCCCTCCTATCCACTGATGCTCAAAGCCTTGGATCCTTTTTATTACCCTTGCCTTTTGGTTTTAAGGGCTATTGGCTTTTTGCTCTTGCCTTTTGGTTTAAAGAGCTTTTGGCTTTTTCTGCTTGCTTTTTCTTTTTCTTTCTATTTTTTGCCATTTTTTTCTCAAGCTTTCTGTATTCACTGCTTTTTCTTGCTTCAAGAATCAAGTTTATAATTTTTCAGATTATCAAATAACATGTCTCCTTTTCATCATTCTTTCAAGAGCCCACATATTTAACATTCTTAAACAATCAAATTCAAAAGACATATGCACTGTTCAAGCATTCATTCAGAAAACAAAAAGTATTGTCACCACATCAAAATAATTAAACTAGTTTTAAGGATGAATTTGAAACCATGTACTTCTTGTTCTTTTGTAATTAAAACAAATTTTTTTTATTTAAGAAAGGTGATGGATTTATAGGATATTCATAACTTTAAGGCATAGACTCTAATCTTTATTTATTATTTAATAATATAAATTAGGCGTAAAAGCAGACACTTAATAATAAAAGACAGGAAATTAAAGACATACAAATAAATGACTCTAACTCTAATATTCATATAGATAAAAGGTTATCTCAGAGATAGGACTCAACAACCTTTATTTTGGGAGGTAGATGCTTCTTTGGTCTGTGGGGTGCTTGGCCTTTCAAGAGACAGCTTCTGGCGCTTCAGTTCCTTTATGTCACGCCCCTGCTCTTCTTGTTCTTTAAGCAGTTTGCACAGCATGCTGTTTTGATTTTGCTGTTCTTCCTTCAGTTGATCCACAGCTTCTTGCAACTTGGTGACAGATGCTTCTAGGCGCTCCCAGTATTCAATTTGAGGGATTTCCGGGAGGAGCTCCTCTACTTTTCTCTTGATGGGGTCGTCCTGCACTTGTAGTCCTTCCATAGAATTTTTGGTGATTGGTTGCTCAACTGAAATATACTTATCTACTTCCATTTTTATTCCAGCATCTTTACATAGCAAAGAGACTAAGCTTGGGTAAGCTAATTTAGCATCTTTGGAGTTTTTGTTTGCAATTTTGTAAAGCTCACAAGCAATCAGCTGATGAACTTCCACTTCTTTTTCTAGTATAATGCAATGAATCATCACTGCTCTTCTGATAGTGACCTCAGAGCGGTTGCTAGTGGGCAGTATAGAGTGTCTGATGAAATCTAGCCAGCCTCTGGCAACTGGTTTGAGATCTCTTCTCTTGAGTTGGTTCGGGGCACCCTTTGTGTTGGTTGTCCACTTGGCTCCAGGGAGGCATATGTCCTCTAGGATTTTGTCCAATCCCAGGTTTGATCTCATCATTCTCCTATTAAAGGAGTATGGGTCATCTTGCAGTTGAGGCAGCTTGAAGATCTCCCTTATTTTGTCAGGGTGGGCGTGAACAACCTTCCCTCTGACCAGAGTTCTATAGTCATAGAATGCGGTTCCAGCAATTCTCTGCCTGTCCGTCTGCCATAGATTAGCATAGAATTCCTGAACCATGTTTCTTCCCACCTTTGTTTCAGGATTAGCTAGGACTTCCCAGCTCCTGTTTCGAATTTGCTCTTGGATCTCCGGTTATTCATCTTCTTTCAGATCGAAGTTAACTTCAGGGATCACCGATCTTAGACTCATTATTTTGTAAAAATGGTCTGAATATTCTTTGGTTATGAACTTCCCTTGATTCCAAAGTAGTTTTGGAATATTCTCCTTCTTGCCTCTTGAGTCGGTTTGTTTTCCCTTGGGAGCCATGATCTTAGTGGGTATTGGCTTAGTGATCACGGATAAACACACCAAACTTAGAGGTTTGCTTGTCCTCAAGCAAAAGAAAAGAAAGGAGAGGAAAAGAGGGAGAGCCAAGCGCAACTTGTGGAGGAGAGGAGGAGGCCGAATGAGGATTTAAAGGGAAAAAGGGGGGGTGGGTTCAAAAATTTAGAAAGAGATATGATAGAAGATATGATTTGTAAAAGATAAGTATAATAGAAAAAAGATATGATTTTAAATTTGAAAAGATATGAAAGATATTTGAAAAAGATAAATCTGAATTTTGAAAAAGATAATGTGAAGATTTGAAAAAGATATTGATGATTGGAAAAGATTTTAGAGTGAAAAGAGATAGCTTTGTTTTGAAAAGAATTTGAAAAAGGGCTTATGAATTAAGATACATTTGATTTTTTTTTTTGAAATTAGGGTTTTTAGAAATTAGGGTTTGTGACATATGTGTGCAAGAAATTATGAATTGAAACATAAAAAATGGAAAAAATTTGAATTGAAAACGAAATTGCCTACTCCCCACATTCCTGGCGTTAAACGCCCAACTGCTGCATGTTTTGGGCGTTTAACGCCCAGTTGGTGCTTGGTCTGGGTGTTTAACGCCCAGCTGTTGCTTTTAGCTGGCGTTAAACGCCAGAAATCCCTATGTCACTGGGCATTTTTCTGAACGCCCAAGATGCTGTCAATCTGGCGTTAAACGCCCAGAAGATGCTTCTTTCTGGCATTTAACGCCCAAATGGCTATCATTACTGGCGTTAAACGCCCAGTAGATGCTCCTTTTGGGCGTTTAACGCCCAGTTGTGCCTCTTATTGGCATTTTTTTGCCAATGAGCTCTTTCTCTCTGTTTTGTGTGCTGAATCCTTCTGTAACCCTGTGAACTTATGCAATTGACTCTTTACCTTATTAACATTGAACTTTATATAAACAAATAAAATCAAGAATAGGGCAAAACAATAGAAAAAGTTTTCCCAATGGCTAGGTTGCCTCCCAGCAAGCGCTTATTGTCTTTAGCTGGACCTTGCTGAGCTTTTAATCTAGCCTCAGCCTTGAGCACTCTTGCTCAACATTGCCTTCAAGATAGTGTTTGATTCTCTGTCCATTAACAATGAACTTCTTATCAGAATCAATGTCTTGAAGCTCCACATAACCTTATGGTGATACACTTGTAATTATATATGGTCCCCTCCACCGGGATTTTAGTTTCCCAGGGAATAGCCTGAGCCTAGAGTTAAACAGCAGAACCTTTTGTCCTGGTTCAAAGACTCTTGATGACAGCTTTTTGTCATGCCATCTTTTTATTTCTCCTTATAAAGCTTGGCATTTTCGAAAGCAGTGAGTCTAAATTCCTCTAGCTCATTTAGCTGGAGTAATCTTTTTTCTCCGGCTAATTTGGCATCAAAGTTTAGAAATCTGGTTGTCCAGTAGGCCTTATGTTCCAGTTCCATGGGCAGATGACAGGCCTTACCATACACAAGCTGGTATGGAGAGGTTCCTATAGGAGTCTTGAATGCTGTTCTATAAGCACACAGAGCATCATCCAACCCTCTTGCCCAATCCTTTCTACGAGTACTGACAGTCCGTTCCAGGATTCTTTTTAGTTCTCTATTAGAGACTTCAGCTTGCCCATTTGTCTGTGGATGATATGGAGTGGCCACCTTGTGGCTAATCCCATACCGGACCATGGCAGAGTAAAGTTGTTTGTTGCAGAAGTGAGTGCCCCCATTACTGATTAGTACTCTAGGGACACCAAACCTGCTGAAGATATGTTTCTGGAGGAACTTCAGTACTGTCTTAGTATCATTAGTGGGTGTGGCAATGGCCTCTACCCATTTTGATACATAATCGACTGCCACCAGAATATAAGTGTTTGAGTATGATGGTGGGAAAGGCCCTATGAAGTCAATTCCCCATACATCAAACAACTCAATCTCCAAGATCCCTTGTTGAGGCATGGCGTAACTATGAGGCAGATTACCAGCTCTCTGGCAACTGTCACAGTTACGTATAAACTCTCAGGAATCTCTATAGAGGGTAGGCCAGTAGAAGCCACATTGGAGGACCTTGGTGGCTGTTCGCTCACCTCCGAAATGGCCTCCATATTGTGATCCATGGCAATGCCATAAGATCTTCTGTGCTTTTTCTCTAGGCACACACCTACGGATTATTCCGTCTGCACATCTCTTAAAGAGATAGGGTTCATCCCACAAGTAGTACTTTGCATCAGTAATTAATTTTTTCTTTTGTTGCCTGCTGTAC
>NC_029790.2:41339517-41376998 GCF_000816755.2 Arachis ipaensis
CCTTTTCTGTCTCTTATTTCTATATCAAACTCTTGCAGAAGCAACACCCATCTTATGAGCCTGGGTTTTGAATCTTGCTTTGTGAGTAGATATTTAAGAGCTGCATGGTCAGTGTACACAATCACTTTTGATCCTACCAAGTATGATCTAAACTTGTCAATGGCATAAACCACTACAAGCAATTCTTTTTCTGTTGTTGTGTAATTTTTCTGGGCATCATTTAAAACACGGCTAGTATAATAAATGTCATGCAGAAGCTTGTCATGCCTCTGCCCCAGTACTGCACCAATGGTGTGATCACTGGCATCACACATTAGTTAAAATGGTAATGTCCAGTCTGGTGCAGAAATAACTGGTGCTGTGACCAGCTTAGCTTTCAGAGTCTCAAACGCTTGTAGACACTCTGTGTCAAACACAAATGGCGTGTCAGCAGCTAGCAGATTGCTCAGGGGTTTTGCAATTTTTGAAAAATCCTTTATAAACCTCCTGTAGAATCTTGCATGCCCCAGAAAGCTTCTGATTGCCTTAACAATAGCAGGTGGTGGTAATTTTTCAATTACTTCCACTTTAGCTTGATCCACCTCTATTCCCTTGTTTGAAATTTTATGCCCAAGGACAATTCCTTCAGTCACCATAAAGTGGCATTTTTCCCAGTTTAAAACTAGGTTGGTCTCTTGGCATCTTTTCAGAGCAAGTGCTAAATGGTTAAGGCAGGAGCTGAATGAGTTTCCAAATACTAAAAAGTCATCCATGAAGACTTTCAGAAATTTCTCTCCCATATCAGAGAAGATAGAGAGCATGCACCTCTGAAAGATTGCAGGTGCATTACACAGACCAAAGGGCATCCTCCTGTAAGCAAACACTCTAGAAGGACATGTGAATGCTGTTTTCTCTTGGTCCTGAGAATCTACTGCGATTTGGTTATAACCTGAATCGCCATCCAAAAAGCAGTAGTATTCATGACCTGCTAGTCTCTCTAGCATCTGGTCTATGAATGGTAAAGGAAAATGATCCTTTCTGGTGGCTGTATTGAGCCTTCTGTAGTCAATACACATGCGCCACCGTGTAACTGTTCTTGTAGGAACCAGTTCATTCTTTTCATTATGAACCACTGTCATACCTCCCTTTTTGGGGACAACTTGAACAGGGCTCACCCAGGGGCTATCAGAAATAGGATAAATAATCCCAGCCTCTAGTAACTTGGTGACCTCCTTCTGCACCACTTCTTTCATGGCTGGATTTAGCCGCCTCTGTGGTTGAACCACTGGCTTAGCATCATCCTCCAATAGGATTTTGTGCATGCATCTAGCTGGACTTATGCCCTTAAGGTCATTTATGGACCACCCAAGAGCTGTCTTTGTGTGTCCTTAGCACTTGAATTAGTGCTTCCTCTTCCAGTAGATTTAAAGCAGAGCTTATGATCACTGGAAAAGTGTCACCTTCTCCCAGAAATGCATATTTCAGGGATGGTGGTAATGGCTTGAGCTCAGGTTTAGGAGGTGTTTCCTCTTCCTGAGGAAGTTTCAGAAGTTCTTTCAATTCTTCTGAATCCTCCAAATCAGGCTGAACATCTTTAAAGATGTCTTCCAGCTCTGATTCGAGACTCTTAGCCATGTTGATCTCCTCTACCAAAGAGTCAATAAGATCAACTTTCAGGCACTCTTTGGGTGTGTCTGGATGCTGCATGGCTTTGACAGCATTTAACTTGAACTCATCCTCATTGACCCTCAGGGTTACTTCCCCCTTTTGGACATCAATGAGAGTTCATCCAGTTGCTAGCAAAGGTCTTCCTAGAATGAGAGTAGCACTCTTGTGCTCTTCCATTTCCAGTACCACAAAGTCAGTGGAAAAGGCGAATGGCCCAACCCTGACAATCATGTCTTCAATCACGCCTGATGGGTATTTAATGGAGCCATCAGCAAGTTGGAGACATATCCGGGTTGGTTTGACTTCTTCAGTTAAACCAAGCTTTCTAATAGTGGATGCAGGTATTAGATTGATGCTTGCTCCAAGATCACATAAAGCTGTCTTGGTGCAATTACCCTCTAGTGTGCATGGTATCAGAAAGCTCCCGGGATCCTTAAGCTTTTCTGGGAAGCTTTTCAGAATGACTGCACTACATTCTTCAGTGAGAAGAACTCTTTCAGTTTCTCTCCAATCCTTCTTATGACTCAAGATCTCTTTCATGAACTTGGCATAAGAAGGTATTTGCTCAAGTGCCTCTGTAAACGGAATCTTTATTTCAAGAGTCCGAAGATAGTCTGCAAAGCGAGTAAATTGTTTATCCTGCTCCTCTTTATGGAGTTTTTGAGGATAAGGCATCTTGGCTTTGTATTCCTCAACCTTAGTTCCTGCAGGTTTACTTCCTACAGAGGTGGTTGGAGAAGCCTTTTTAGAGGGGTTGTTATCAGCACTTGTGTGTGTCTGATCCCTCACTGGCATTTGATTTCCAGAGTCAGAAGCTGGAGTGGCGTTGGACGCCAACTCCTTACTTGTTCCTGGCATTTGAACGCCAGAACTGTGCTTCCATTGGGCGTTTGACGCCAAATCATTGCTTGTTTCTGGCGTTTGAACGCCAGAGTTATTCTTCTCTGGGCTCTTACTGTCCTCAGAGGGATCGTGAATAGCAGTTTGTTCATTTCTTGGCTTCCTGCTGCCTTGAAGTGAGGTATTTAATGTTTTTCCACTTCTTAATTGAACTGCTTGGCATTCTTCTGTTATTTGTTTTGATAACTGCTGTTCTGTTTGCCTCAACTGTACTTCCATGTTTATATTAGCCCGTCTTGTATCTTGTAATATCTCCTTGAATTCGGCCAGCTATTTTGTTAGAAAATCTAATTGCTGATTAAATTCAGTAAGTTGTTCTGCAGGACTGAGTTCAGCAGTTATTGTTTTAGCCTCTTCTTTCATGGAAGATTCATTGCTTAGGTACAGATGCTGATTTCTGGCAACTGTATCAATGAGCTCTTGAGCTTCTTCAATTGTCTTTCTCATATGTATAGACCCACCAGCTGAGTAGTCTAGAGAAGTCTGAGCTTTCTCTGTAAGCCCATAATAGAAGATGTCTAACTGCACCCATTCTGAAAACATTTTAGAGGGGCATTTTCTTAGCATCTCTCTGTATCTCTCCCAAGCATCATAAAGAGATTCATTATCTCCTTGTTTAAAGCCTTGGATGTCCAGCCTTAGCTAAATAAAAATCAGAAGTTCAAAATTGATTTTCGAAAATTTGCTTTAAAATAGAGAGAAAAACAATAAAATAGCACAAGATTTAAAATTTTTAGATCTAATGCTCCTTGTTTTCGAAAATTTTGGAGGTAAAACACCAAGGAATACCAAACTTAAAATTTTAAGATCAAGACACAAGGAAAACTCAAGAAAACACCTTGAAGACTCACAAGAACAACAAGAACATGAAGAAAGAACACCAAACTTAAAATTTTTAGAAAATCACAATAAAATTTTCTAAAATTATAGAAAGATCAACAAGAAGACACCAAACTTAAGGTTTGGCACAAGATTTAATCAAAGAAAAATTATTTTTGAAAATGATTTTAAAAAGAAGATACCCAATTACCAAGAACGTAGACCAACGCTCTAGCTAATTGAGCTGTAAATGTAACACTTGTTTTGAAGAAGTATTTTTGATAACTAAGAAGAAATTTTTTTTTTGAAAGCTAATGTTTTGAAAAAGCACAAGAAAAACAAGAAAAGAAACAGAACAAGAAAAACTAAAGATCAAACAAGAAAATTAAACAAGAACAACTTGAAGATCCAGGAAAAAAAAAAGGACACAAATTCGAAAATTTAAAGGAAAGTATAAAATATGCAATTGACACCAAACTTAAAATGTAAAACTAAACTCAAACAGAAAAACTCAATTATTAGTAAAAAAAATTCAAATTTCGAAAAATTTTTGAAAAAGGAAATAAGGATTCTAAAGTTTTAACAAGAACAATAATAAAAGACTTAAAGATAAATCACAGATTAATAAAGAAAAATAAAGAATTTTTGAAAGATTTTTGAAAAGAAAGTAAAAGACTCTGACTCAAAAGACAAAATTCTCCTAATCTAAGAAACAAGATAAACCGTTAGTTGTTCAAACTCGAACAATCCCCGGCAACGGCGCCAAAAACTTGGTGCACGAATTATGAATCACACTTTTCACAACTCGTACCACTAACCAGCAAGTACACTGGGTCGTCCAAGTAATACCTTACGTGAGTAAGGGTCGAATCCCACGGAGATTGTTGGTTTGAAGCAATCTATGGTTATCTTGTGAATCTTAGTCAGGAGGTCAATTATATTCATCAGTTTGAATTGCGAAAAGTAAAAGAGCATGGATTAAATACTTGTTCTGCAGTAATGGAGAATATGTTGGAGTTTTGGAGATGCTTTGTCTTCTGAATCTCTGGTTTCTCCCTATCTTCTTCTTCACGCACGCAAGGTTCCTCCTATGGCAAGCTGTGTATTGGTGGATCACCGTTGTCAATGGTTACCATCCGTCCTCTCAGTGAAAAAGGTCCAGGTGCGCTATCACCTCACGGCTAATTATCTGTCGGTTCCCACTCATGCTGGAATAGGATCCATTGATCCTTTTGCGTCTGTCACTACGCCCAGCCCTTGTGAGTTTGAAGCTTTTCACAGTCATTCAATCCCTGAATCCTACTCGGAATACCACAGACAAGGTTTAGACTTTCCGGATTCTCATGAATTCTGCCAATGGATTCTAGCTTATACCACGAAGATTCTGATTAAGGAATCCAAGAGATGTTCATTCAATCGAAGGTAGAACAGAGGTGGTTGTCAGGCACGCGTTCATAGGTTGAGGATGACGATGAGCGTCATGGATCATCACATCCATCATATTGAAGTGCGAATAAACATCTTAGATAGAAACAAGCGCGTTTGAATAGAAAACAGAAATAGTTGCATTAATTCATCGAAACACAGCAGAGCTCCTCACCCCCAACAATGGAGTTCAGAGACTCATGCCGTCAAAGAGTACAAAGTTCATATCTAAAATGTCATGAGGTGCGAAATAGACCTCTAAAAGTTGTTTAAATATTAAACTAGTAACCTAGGTTTACAGAAAATGAATAAACTATGATAGATTATGCAGAAATCCACTTCTGGGGCCCACTTGGTGTGTGCTGGGGCTGAGAATTAAGCTTCTCACGTGCCTAGGCTGTTTCTGGAGTTAAACATCAGGTTGTAACCTGTTTCTGGCGTTCATCTCCCATTTGTAACTTGTTTCTGGCGTTTGACGCCAGACTGCAACATGGAACTGGCGTTGAACGCCAGTTTACGTCGTCTATCCTTGAGCAAAGTATGGACTATTATATATTGCTGGAAAGCCCTGGATGTCTACTTTCCAACGCAATTAAGAGCGTGCCATTTGGAGTTCTGTAGCCCCAGAAAATCCACTTTGAGTGTAGGGAGGTCAGAATCCAACAGCATCAGCAGTCCTTTTTCAGCCTGAATCAGATTTTTGCTCATCTCCCTCAATTTCAGCCAGAAAATACCTGAAATTACAGAAAAAGACACAAACTCATAGTAAAGTCCAGAAATGTGATTTTTAATTAAAAACTAATAAAAATATAATGAAAATAAATTAAATCATACTAAACACAATGCCAAAAAGCGTATAAATTATCCGCTCATCAATTACTGATGAGCGGATATTTTATACGCTTTTTGATATCACTTTCATATAGTTTTTAGTGTGTTTTATTCAGTTTTTATTAATTTTTTATAGGTTTTAGTGTTAAATTCACACTTTTTTATTCTACTATGAGTTTTTGTGTTTTTGGACAATTTCAGGTATTTTTTGGCTGAAATTGAGGAGCTGGAGCAGAAGTCTGATTCAAAGACAGAGAAAGCACTGCAGATACATGCTGACCGGATCTGACCTGCCTGCATTTAGAAGATCTTTTCCGGAGTTACAGAAGTCTAAATGGAGCGCTCTCAACAAAAATGGAAAGCTAACTTCTAGAACTTTCCAGCAATATATAATAGTCCATACTTTGCTTCGGATTAAAAGGCCTAAAACTGGCGTCCTACGCCAGCTTCCTACCCTCTTCCTAGTGTCCAGCGCCCAAAGAGTAGAGCCCAGCATCCAAAGGCCCAAAGAGGATCCCCTAGCTGGCGTTCCACGCCCAAGGAGCCTCATAGCACGTGGATCTCATCAAAGCTCAGCCCAAACACTCACCAAGTGGATCCCAAAAGTGGATTTTAGCACTAAATAGACTGTTTTACCCTCATTAGTCATCTGTTTAGTATTTAAAGTGTATTTTACATGATTTTCATCATCATCATACACCATACATGTTTTTACCATTTTTTTCACATCAGTACGAGTTTCTAAACCTCCTAGGTTGAGGGGACGAGCCCTGCTGAGTCCTATGAATTAATAAAAGTATTACTATTTCTCTTCGATCCGTGTTTGATAAATTCTAAGATGTATATTTGTTCTTCATCACAATGAATGCGTTGAACTGGCATAAGGTTATCACATTCTACATGGGTTCAGAGTGCGTCTTTCATCAGACAATGCTGAACCACCAGCTTGAATATATGTCTCTCAGACGGTAATCCACGATTTCGTTGGGGACTTCTTGAGACATCAGTTCACCCGATTTCTGGGGAGATTAAGGTCTCTGTGGTAGAGGCTAGAACCTAAGGCACAACATTCTCCGATCTGGAAGACTTGACCTTGTCTGTCGTGTTTTGAGTAGGATCATCAAGGAGAATGAACTGCAGAAGCTTCACCCTCAATTAGAATGGATCCGCACTAAACCTAGAGTTCAGATCTGGAGGAGTATTGGCAGCTGTTCAAACCAGTGTGAATCACATACAGCCTGCCATTGAAAAAATCACTCACAAGCAAGGAGAGTAGTAGTACCATAGTCAATTCAAAAAGACAAAGCAACTCCAACTCTCAACTCTATTCCTGTTACTTAATCCAATTGGTTTTACCCCTTTTGGACATTATTCTTACAACTCTATTCCTATTTCTATCCTTTAACTTTATTACAATTCGGTATTCCTTTCACAATCAACAACTCCTTTTGATTTGCCTGACTAAGATCTGCAGGATAACCATAGCTTGTTTCAAGCCAACAATCCTCGTGGGGTCGACCCTGATTCGCTCAAGTATTACTTGGATGACCCAGTGCACTTGCTGGTATAGCAGTACAAAAGTGTGGGGATTCGTGCACCAAGTTTTTGGCGCCATTGTCGGGGATTGTTGAGTTTGGACAAACTGCCGAATTGTCTTGCTCCCAAGATCAGGTATTCTTTTTAATTTTGTTAGCTTTTCTACTTTTATTCTCTTCTTCATATTTTTTGAAAAATTGAAAACTTTTTTTAAAAATATTTTTCTTTTCTTTGTTTAATTTTTATTCTTGGTATTGAGTTTTCAATGTTCTTGTTTCCTGTTTTTCAATTCCAAAAATTTTAAAACTCTTTCAAAAATATTTTTCTTTTCCCTGTTTAATCTTTGATTTTTTAAGCCTCTTTGTTTGTGTTCTTGGTTTGAGTCCTTGAGCCTTTTATCTTCATTTTCTTCCTCTTCAATTTTTGAAAACATTAAAAGCTTTTTCAAAAATAATTTTTATTTTATTTGTTTAATCCTTGTTCTTTGCTTGAGTCTTTTATGGTTGTTCTTGTTTGAATTTTCATTTTCTTCAAGTCTTTCTTTTTAAAAATTTTTCAAACATAATTTTTCTTTGTTTAAATCTTGTTTCAATTTTTAAGTTTGGTATTTTCTTGTTAATTTTCTTGTGATTTTCAAAAATTTTCTTGGTTTTCTAAAAATTTTAAGTTTGGTGTTCTTTTTATGTTCCTGAGTTCTTTGAGTCTTTAAATTTTGTTCTTTGTGTTCTTGTGAGTCTTCAAAGTGTTCTTGAGTCTTGTATATATTTTGATCTTAAAATTTTTAAGTTTGGTGTCCCCTTGTGTTTTCCTCCAAATTTTCAAAAGTTTGTGTACACTAGATCTAGAAATTTTTGGTTAAAAAAAGTTTAAATTATTGTTTATCTTATCTACTTCTATCTCTTCTTCTACTCCTTCTATCTTCTTTCTTTTTCATCCTCTACTTTTCTTAATCATGAACCCAAGTGGGGATTAAGAGTTCAGAAGAACTCTGGGATCTTATACGAATCCCAATGCTGAATTCTATGGAAGAAGCATCAGCATACCTAAAATCAAAGCTAGTAGCTTTGAAGTAAACCCTCAACTTATTACTCTGGTGCAGCAGAACTGCTAGTATTCTGGGCTTCCTCAGGAAGAACCTACAGATTCCTTGCAGATTTCTTAAGGATTGCTAACACAGTACACAGTGAGGGAATGGACCAAAAGTTCTACAGGTTATTGCTCTTTCCTTTTGCTTTAAAGGATCAAGCAAAAAGGTGGTTGGATAACTAACATAAAGCTAGTTTAAAAACTTGGAAACAATTAGTGGACAAGTTTTTAAACCAATACTTCCCACCAAGAAAGGTGACCCAGTTGAGACTGGACATCCAAGGCTTCAAACAAGAGGATGGTGAATCTCTTTATGATGCCTGGGAGAGGTATAAGAGGATGCTAAGAAAATATCTCACTGAAATGTTTCCAAAATGGGTACAGTTAGACATCTTCTAATATGGGCTTTCAGACATGGCTAGAATGTCTTTGGACCACTCTGCTGGTGGCTCCATACACATGAGAAAGACCATTCAAGAAGCCCAAGAGCTTATTGAGACGGTTGCCATTAATAAGCATCTATACTCATCTCCTGAGGCCTCTATAAAAAGAGAGGTTAAGGCAGTAGTTGCTGAACCTAACCCTCCAGGGAAGGATCGCCCATTGACTCAGCAACTGCAAGCCCTTGCATAGTAAATACTGGAACTGCAAGAGGCTCTGCGAGAAACTCAGGCTTCTAATAGAAATATAGAAGCCCAGTTGAGTCAAACAAGGTAGTAGTTATCTAAGCAAATAAATGACGAATGGCAGGCTATTGATAAACCCTAATTTTGTGGTTTATCTTGTGCTTAATTTAGGGGATTTTATCACATTTTCTCATATTTATTCAATGAAATAGCATGGTCTTGTAATTCTCCCTAATTTTGTGCTTAAGTATGAAAACATACTTTTTAGGCCTTAAAATAGCTAAATTTAATTAACCTTAATCCCATTCGATGCTTTATATGTTTGTTGAGTGATTTCAGGTTTATAAGGCAAGTATTGGATGGAAGAGGTGAAGAAAAAAGCATGCAAAGTGGAGAATTCATGAAGAAATGGCATTTGGAGAATTAAGGGCCACGCACACGCGTCATCCACGTGTACGCATGAGAAGAAGATTCGCATGCCACGCGCACGCATCGTCCACGCGCATGCGTGATGCTTAGCACGTGACTCACTTAAAGTGAATTCGCTGGGGGCGATTTATGAGCTTCCTAGGCCCAAATCCAACTCATTTCTGAGGGTATTTCATGCAGAATTCAAGCTTGGGCAAAGGGGGAGCCCTTAGTTGTAGCTTAGCATCATGTAGTTTAGTTTTCTAGAGAGAGAATCTCTCTCTTCTCTCTAGAATTAGGGTTCTTAGGGTATTTGTATTTTAGATCTAGGGTTTAATTCTTGTTTTCAACTTCTTTTCCTTTCAATTTCTTGTTTCTACATCTCAATTCTCTTAGTTTGTAGTGTTAATTTCCCTTTTCATGCCTCTTTTATGTTGATTCACTTTTGTTGGATTTGGTTTTATTTAATGTAATTGATGTTTTATGTTCCTTTTATTGTTGATATGAGTTGTGAATTTTACTTTTCTTGCATTGGGTAGTTGTAGATTTTATCTTTCCTTGCAATTTACCATGCTTTCCTTTTATGCCTTCCAAGTGTTTGACAAAATGCTTGGTTAGATGTTAGAGTAGCTTTTTGAGCATTCTTGGCTTGGAAAGAGGAATTAGGCAATCTTGAGTCATAAATACCCAACTCATGTTGGCAATCTAGAGTTGTTAGCTAATATTGTTTCCATTAACGCTAATCTTTTGCTAATTCAATTAGTAAGTTGTTTAGGACTTTTGGATTGAGATTAACTAGTCTTATTTGACTTTCTCTCATGTGAAGATAATATTATACCTTCTTCTATTATTAGGGATGACGAAATAGGATAAATTCTTATTAATTATTGTTATGAGTGACTAGGATAGAAAGCTATATTCTCAATCCTTGCCATGAATGTCTCTCTTTATTAATTGCCTTCTTTAGTTACTTGATTTAAGTCTCTTGCCATTTATTTCCTTGCCCTTTTACCAATCAAACCCCCCTATATTCCTTCATAGCCAATAATTGATCACTTCGTTGCAATTTCTTATGAGACAACCCGAGGTTTAAATACTTCGGTTAATTTTTATTGGGGTTTGTACTTGTGACAACCATTATTAAAACTTTGATTGAGCATTGCTTGTTGGTTGGGAACTATACTTGCAACGAAGTTATTTCCTCTAACCGAGAAGAAATTCTTAGCCGATGATTTTGCTCTTTCAAGTTTTTGGTGCCATTGCCAGGGAATTGCAATGGTGATATGTTATTGGCTATTGTATATATGTAAATATGTTTGCCTTTTGCTTCTTTGTTAGTTGTTGCTAGTTGTAGGACTTTGTTTTCTTTGTTTCTTGTTAGCTTTTGTTTTTGTTTTCTCTTTTGCCATGAATTCTCATCCATTTAGCTATGAGTTTGGCTATAATTATGTTGTAGGGAATGAATCCTTCAATGAGGAACCACATTGTGGGAATGGATATCAATTTAGGGAGGAGCCGCATGCTTATGGTCAACCTTCATGGCAACAACCTCCTTCAATCTCTCATGCTTACAACCCACCCCATAATGTACACAATTATGACCCAAACCCGCAACATTGATGTCAATCATACTCACAAGCCTCATACCACCATTCACCCCATATGACCCTAACCCATATTCACCATACCAACCACCATATGAACCATATCTAGAGTCACCACCATTCCAACACCAATACTCCCAAGAACCACAAATTTCATACACACCACCTCAAGACTTTCACCAATATGAACCACCTTCCAACTACAATGTCTTTCCCTCAAATGATGAACCCTCTCTTCCACCACCACCTTCATTGGACCAATCTCTCCATCCCCTATGGCAAGAACAATAAGAACTTCTAGCTTGGTGTCTTAAGCATGAAGAATAGCAAAATATGTTAGGGGAATTCGCAGCTAACTTGACTAAAGTGATAAACCAATTGGTATCATTGTGCTCAAGTATCCAAGACACTCCCATTTTTGGATGTAGAGGAGTAGTTGAGGAGCACAATGAGAAGGAGATTTTGGAGCTTCAATGTGAATAAGAGGAGTTGAAGCAAGAAGTGCAACAAGAGGAGGAGGTAGAGATTATTGAACAAGGGGAAGTAGTGGTTGAAGATTTAGGAGATGTTGAGTGCAAGGAGGAATCTCAAGTTGAAGAGCCTTCTTCTATGTAGTTTGAAAGTAATGTCAAGGAAGATAGTGCATAACCTCCAAGGCATTTTGAGATTGAAGAATTGGAAGAAATGGGGCAAGAACTAAGCTCCCCTATGTATGATGATTCTGCATCAACATATGATTCTTTTGAGTTTGAGGAATTCTTCCCCATTGGACTTGGAATTGATGAAGAGGTTGAATTTACTAAACCTCCTATTTATGATTTGAGTGATGGGAAAGAGCTTGAAGAAATTGGTGAAGAAGTATGTGAACTTGAGGAAGCTTGGCAAGAGGTGGAACTCGAAGAACCTTGCCAAGTGGTGGAAGCCTCTAGAAGAGGATACATGGGGGTGGAACATGCTTTATCAAGATCATTGGGAACTCCTCCACCTAAGTTGCCATCTAATCCTTCATTTGAGTGGGTAAAACTTCTAACTCTTAGCTTTATTATCCCACTTGAATATGGTATTCTTGAGATGGATGGCCAACTTAGGGCACTTTTTGGAATTAAGCGTAAGAGGAGGATGTTTAGTAGTTGGCGTTGTAAATCTAGGCTCGTTATGGTTGAAGCTTCAAAGACTAGAAGCAAGTGTTCGACTAGTGCTCAATTGGATGGGTCTAAGAGGATAGTTTGGTACTCTAATGACAGTTCTATTTGCTTACCACCCGAAGGAAACCACCACGATCAACTTGATGACGGGTGTGAAAACAAAGTATGGGATCCCGGATTACTAGAGGAGGATAAACTTTGGGAGCTCATGATTTGTGAAGAACTTCATCAAAGCCTGAAGCTATTGACTTTGAATGATAGAGCTTATTGGAAGTCCAAGTATTGGTGGATGTTCAAGGATAGGTTCAAGCACAAACCACCTTGATGAGAGCTCCCCATAAGTCCAACTTAAGGACAATAAACAAAAGTGCTAGGTGGGAGACACCCCACCATGGTAACATCTTTCCTTTTTCTCTTTGTACATATTGGTAAAATAGGTTTAATTTCATGTTTTCTTTAGTTAGTTGAGTCTAATTGGGAGTCTAGTACGTTAAATAAGGTTTTATGGTGTTTTGGTAGCTATTTGGAGGTTTGGAATGCTTGGTTTGGTGCAAGAACTTGAAAAAATTTTGAAAAATAGAGCACCATGCCACGCGTACGCGTGACACCAAGAATTTCGACCATCCACGCGTACGCCTCGCCCACGCATATGCGTGGATCCAAAATTTTCACCTCTCATACAAATTCCAGAGAGTTGTGTGAGTTTTAGGCTAGAATTGTGCCTTTAGCACAAAACCCACCCATGCGTACGCGTCGCCTCTCTGAATAACCCATCACTCGTACGCGTCGAACCCATTTCACCCCTCCACGCGCACGCGACACACGACGCGTACGCGTGGATGCCCTGTTTTACCCACCTTCATTTCTCCTCCTTCTTCTATTTCTTTCCTTCTTCTCTTTTCTCACCCTTCCTTTCCCTCCTTTAACCATCACCCAACACTACCAATCACCATTTATCACCATTTCTTTTAGTTAGTTTAATTTTTGTTTAATTTTTGTTTCCACGACAGGTGTTGGATTACTAATTTTGTTGCTGTTTATTGCTGCTTATTATTAACTGAATGCTATTATAGCATATTTGTTTTGATACTCATTGTTGGACTTCTTTTATTAAGGTTACTTTTTGTTACTTAGTTTTGAATTTTTCATGCTTAACATTTGTGAATACCAAGTGCTTGTAAATTGCCTTCAAGCATCTTAACTCTTTTGAATTGCATGTTTTGGCCACCATGCATTCATCATCCATTGTTAGGCAATTGTGTATTATCAATGCATTTTTTGTTAGGTGATATTTGTTTATGATTGTCTTTCATTTACATCACCTATTTCATGCATTGAGATTTTAGAATTGTAGAATTGGATTGAAAGCTTACCTAGTGACATATTTTTGAGCTTTCTAAGCTTTGTGGACCATGCTTGCTATGTGATTATTTTTCAACTCTATCTTCTTTGTTCTAAGTTCCAAAGCATCCATGTGTTCCACTTCTATGTCACTTAGGTATTGCAACAACTTCAACATGTGTCATTGTTTGATGTGTGTGCCTTATATTTCATTTGGTTCTCTAAGTTTACTTCCACATCAATCAATGACCATTCAATATCCAATTCACAATTTCTTGATTAATTTCTTGAATGCTTTCATGTTTCTTCACTACTTGTTTGGTTGCCTTAACCTACAAGTTCTCTTCGAAGTATCTCAAGCACACTAGAATGAGTGATGTGCATACTTTCTTTGTGTAATTGTGACATAGCTCTCTATGATAGTGTGTGTGTTCTACAGGGTGCCTAATTTAGAATTCACACACCTATTTTTCATTAATGTCTCACTAATTCACTCACTTCATTCTAGTGGATCATTACCTCATTCCAACAACCTATGCTTCCTTGCTTTTGCATTTAATTTTCTTATTATCCTATTTTCTTTCGCTCAGGATGATTTGTCATAAGCAAATACGGAAGCGGGAGAAAGAACACACAGCAGCCAGTT
Source organism: Arachis ipaensis (assembly GCF_000816755.2). Lineage (NCBI taxonomy): Eukaryota > Viridiplantae > Streptophyta > Magnoliopsida > Fabales > Fabaceae > Arachis > Arachis ipaensis. Next base: position 41,353,532 of record NC_029790.2, read on the forward strand.
GATCTACCAGCTGAAGGTGGCAATCCGGAAAGTCGTCGTACCCCCTTACTCATCTTTGAGTGCACTGAGAACGGTGCAAACTTTTAAGTGTGGGGAGGTCGTCCGACCAATCAGCGATTTTGGGTGACAAATTTCTAATCCCAACACTTCTGCATTTCATTTTTAGGTCCTTTTAGAATTTTTAGTTGCATTTTCTTGTTTTGCATCTATACATAATAAGCTTAGTCAAAATAAGGAAACTTTTCTCAGATTTTATCTATAGGGCACCCGAATTGATTTGAAAAAAAATTAGAACTTGCTTGAACTATACATTGTAGAACATGTTTTGAGCTAAGAACACAAGCTTGTGAAAATTGAGCCTAATTGTGTGGTTACATTATATAACCACTTATTTTCATTCTTGTGTGCATTATTCTCTTTCTATAATTGTAATCTTTGATTTGTTTGATTCTTTATGTCCATTATTTTGTGTATACATGCACTTATATGATTGTGGCCATTGTTTCAATTAGCTCACTTACCCAAATAGCCTACTTTTTATCTTCCATTGTTAGCCAACTTTGAGCCTATGTTAAACCCATTTGTTCTTAATTTTAGCACATTACAAGCCTAAGTGAAAAATAATAAATGTCCCTTGTTTGGATCTTTGATTAGCTTAGGCTAGTGAGAGTGTTCAGCATTTAATTGTGGGAGAGCTAGAAACATTGGTTGGGATAAAAGAGTGTTTATGTTTTTTTTGTTGAAAATTATGGAAATTGGGTACATACTCATGTATTAATTATATTTAAACCCTATGCATTGATACTTTTGTATATACTTTATTGAAAAAAAGAAAAAAATGTAGAGAAAAATATATCAAAAGGAAAAAAAATAGAAAAAGAAAAGAAATAAAAAGGGGACAAAATGCCCTAAAGTAAAGTTCAATAAAAATCAATGCATATGTGTGGTGATCAAAAAGAGAATGCATGAGTATGTGAAAAAGTGAAGAATGGGTAGTTAGGTTAGCATTTAAATTGTATAGGTTGACATAGGTTAGGTGGGAAGTTTAAGTTAATCAAAGATTCAAATTCTAGCTCACTTGACCATATACATCCTTACCTTGACCCTAGCCCCATTACAACCTATGGAAAAGTCTTCATGATATTTGTATGCATGCATGGAATAATTGTTGATTGTTAGATGAAAAACAAATCTTGGAAAGCATGATTAGGGGAGAATTGAGTGAATCAACCTCATACACTTGAGTGACTAGAGCGGATACACATCCGGTGAGGGTTCGATTGCTCAATTACATGTTTTCACCCATGATCATATTTTCTTGCAAGTTTTTAACTCTTTCTTATAACTCAATTCAATTTTGGATTTGATTCAATTGAGATTGCTTTAGCCCTTGTGTTCATATATGCTTTCTTGGAAATTGATTTATTTTGACCAAGTAGTTGCATTTAGATAGATTGCATTTAGGTAGTTTGTATTGAACAAATATTGATACCCTTTGTTTTCTTCTTGAGTTTAGCATGAGGACATGCTTGGTTTAAGTATGGAGAGGTTTGATAAACCCTAATTTTGTGGTTTATCTTGTACTTAATTTAGGGGATTTTATCACATTTTCTCACATTTATTCAATGAAATAACATGGTCTTGTAATTCTCCCTAATTTTGTGCTTAAGTGTGAAAACATGCTTTTTAGGCCTTAAAATAGCTAAATTTAATTCACCTTAATCCCATTCGATGCCTTTATATATTTGTTGAGTGATTTTAGGTTCATAGGCAAGTATTGGACAGAAGAAGTGAAGAGAAAAGCATGCAAAGTGGAGAAGTCATGAAGAAATGGCATTTGAAGAATTAAGGGCCACGCGCACACGTCATCCACGCGTACGGATGAGAAGAAGATTTGCACGCCACGCGCACGTGTCGTCTACACGCACGCATGACGCTCGGCACGTGACTCGCTTAAAGTAAATTCGTTGGGGGCGATTTCTGAGCTTCCCAAGCCCAAATCCAACTCATTTCTGAGGGTATTTCATGCAGAATTCAAGCTTGGGCAAAGGGGGGAGCACTTAGTTTTAGCTTAGCATCATGTAGTTTAGTTTTCTAGAGAGAGAAGCTCCCTCTTTTCTCTAGAATTAGGGTTCTTAGGGTATTTGAATTTCAGATCTAGGGTTTAATTCTTGTTTTCATCTTGTTTTCCTTGCAATTTCTTGTTTCTACATCTCAATTCTCTTAGTTTGTAGTGTTAATTTCCCTTTTCATGCCTCTTTTATGTTGATGCACTTTTGTTGGATTTGGTTTTATTTAATGTAACTGATGTTTTATGTTCCTTTTATTGTTGATATGAGTTGTGAATTTTACTTTTCTTGCATTGGGTAGTTGTAGATTTTATCTTTCCTTGCAATTTACCATGCTTTCCTTTTATGCCTTCCAAGTGTTTGACAAAATGATTGGTTGGATGTTAGAGTAGCTTTTTGAGCATTCTTGGCTTGAAAAGAGGAATTAGGCAATCTTGAGTCATGAATACCCAACTTATGTTGGCGATCTAGAGTTGTTAGCTAATATTGTTTTCATTAACGCTAATCTTTTGCTAATTCAATTAGTAAGTTGATTAGGACTTTTGGATTGAGATTAACTAGTCTTATTTGACTTTCTCTCATGTGAAGATAATATTATACCTTCTTCCATTGTTAGGGATGACAAAATAGGATAAATTCTTGTTAATTATTGTTATGAATGACTAGGATAGAAAGCCTATATTCTCAACCCTTGCCATGAATGTCTCTCTTTATTAACTGCCTTCTTTAGTTACCTGATTTAATTCTCTTGCCATTTATTTCCTTGCCTTTTTACCAATCAAACCCCCTCGTATTCCTTTAGAGCCAATAATTGATCACTTCATTACAATTCCTTGTGAGACTACCCGAGGTTTAAATATTTCGGTTAATTTTCATTGAGGTTTGTACTTGTGACAATTACTATTAAAACTTTGATTGAGCATTGCTTGTTAGTTGGGAACTATACTTGCAACGAAGTTATTTTCTCTAACCGAGAAGAAATTCTTAGCCATGGTATTGCTCTTTCAGCTATCCAACTGAGGAGTGGGAAAACCTTAAGCACCTAACCTCAGTATAATAAAAACGAAAAGCCCATAGAGGATAACCAGGTCTCTGCACAAGATGGTTCTGGGCGTTCAAATGCCTAGAAAAGTACCACTCCTGGCGTTGAACGCTAGGAAAGTGCAGAGACTAGGCGTTCAAACGCCCAGAGAGGTATCCCTCTTGGCATTGAACACTAGGAAAGGGCAGAGAGTGGGCGTTTAAATGCCCAAGGGGGCAGCAGCTTGGGCATTGAACGCCCATACAAAGGAGGTCAGTCACAGACTGATAACAACCCTCCTAAGAAAGCTTGTAACCCCCCTTCCAACACACATGGCATTCGACCTTCATCAACCAAGGTTGATGAATACAAGGCTAAGATGTTATTTCCTCAGAAACTCTATCAAGAGGAAAGGGATAAACAGTTTGCCCGCTATGCGGAGTATCTCAGAACATTAGAGATAAAGATCCCTTTTGCAGAAGCTCTTGAACATATACCTTCTTATGCAAAGTTCATGAAGGACATTCTAAGTCATAAGAAGGATTGGAGAGAGACACAAACAGTCCTTCTCACTAAGGAATGCAGTGCAGTCATTCAAAATAGCTTGCCAGAGAAGCTTAAGGATCCTGGAAGGTTTATGATACCATGCACTCCAGGTGATGCTTGTACAAGGAAAGCTCTATGTGACCTTGGGGCAAGCATCAACCTAATTCCTGCTTCTTTAATAAAGAAGTTTTGTTTGACTGATGAAGTCAAACCAACCTGCATATGCTTTCAACTTGCTGATGGGTCTATTAAAATAGCATCAGGAGTAATTAAAGACATGATTGTGAGGATTGGACCCTTTTCCTTCCTCATTGACTTTGTGGTGTTGGACATAGAAGGGCACAAGAGTGCATCCCTTATCCTAGGAAGACCCTTCATAGTTACAGGATGAACCCTCATTGATGTTGAAAAAAAGGAAGTAACCCTGAGAGTCAATGAGGAAAAGTTCGCATTGAATGTTGTCAAGGCTATGCAGCATCTAGACATTCCTGAGGAATGCATGGGCATTGACCTCATTGATTCCCTGGTGGAAGAGGTCAACATGGCCGAAAGCCTCAAGGAAGGGCTAGATGATATCCTTGATGATACTCAGCCTAATTCAGAGGAAACTCTGGAAACCTCTGAATAAAAGGAGAAGCCTCCAGAGCTTGAGCATAAGCCATTACCATCCTCCCTGAAATATGTATTTCTAGGAGATGGAGATACCTTTCTTGTGATCATAAGCTCTACACTAGAGCCACAGGAAGAAGAAGCACTAATCCAAGTGCTTAAAACACATAGGACCGTCCTTGGGTGGGCTATAAGTGACCTTAAGGGCATTAGCCCTGCCCGATGCATGTATAAAATCCTGTTGGAGGACAATGCCAAACTAGTGGTACAACTACAGAGGCGTCTGAATTCAGCTATGAAGGAAGTAGTGTAGAAGGAAGTCACTAAGCTCTATGAGGCTAGGATTATTTATCCCATTTCTGATAGCCCATGGGTGAGCCTTGTCCAGGTTGTTCCTAAGAAGGGAGGAATGACAGTGGTTCACAATGAAAAGAATGAGCTGATCCCAAAAAAGACAGTTACAAAGTGGCGTATGTGCATTGATTACGGAAGACTCGAAGACGCCACCAGGAAATATCACTTTCCTTTACCCTTCATTGACCAAATGCTAGAAAGACTAGTAGGTCATGCTTTTTATTCTTTCTTGGATGGATATTCTGGGTACAATCAAATAGCAGTAGATCCACAGGATTGATGGGGGCAGAAATCGACCAGTTAAGAAATTTAATAAACAAAATGCGTTGCAAGTACAGTTCTTAACCAACTAAGATCCGCCTTCTCAATTTAAAAGGGGTTGTCACAAAAATTAAAATTAAAAATACTGGGAGTATGAGTCCCAGGTCGTCTCCTAACGAGTTACAGGAAAGAGTGCTAATTTATTAATCAGAAAATTTCCAGAAAGTTTAAGTTGGATGATGAGTAATTAAAAGTAATTGTAAATTAAAGCAATTAACTAAGAATTATTATTAATATTAAAAGGTCTTGATTGGGAAAATAATTAATTGGAAGTTCTATCCTTGTTGGAATCTTCTCAAGTATAGTGTAAAAAGGTTGTTGTTTCACTTGGTTAACCCTTACTAAATAAGGGAAAGTATAGTGATTGAACTAACTCTTACCCGCAATTTCTAGTCCTTTCCCTTAGGGAGGTCTAGTGTTAGTAGGTATAGAATTATCCTACAACGTCCAATTCAACTAATCACTTGAGCATTCTAACTCAAGTGTCTCCTCTTAATCAACCCCCATGTCAAGTGGAGAGTCTACTCCATTGACATGGAATTAATAATCATAAAAATATAAGAAGACATAATTGAATAAAATTAAATAGAGAATTAAAATTAATTAAAAATAAAAATAACTCTATATATTAATAAACTCAAAATGTGTCAAGGCTATGCAGCATCTAGACATTCCTGAGGAATGCATGGGCATTGACCTCATTGATTCCCTGGTGGAAGAGGTCAACATGGCCGAAAGCCTCAAGGAAGGGCTAGATGATATCCTTGATGATACTCAGCCTAATTCAGAGGAAACTCTGGAAACCTCTGAATAAAAGGAGAAGCCTCCAGAGCTTGAGCATAAGCCATTACCATCCTCCCTGAAATATGTATTTCTAGGAGATGGAGATACCTTTCTTGTGATCATAAGCTCTACACTAGAGCCACAGGAAGAAGAAGCACTAATCCAAGTGCTTAAAACACATAGGACCGTCCTTGGGTGGGCTATAAGTGACCTTAAGGGCATTAGCCCTGCCCGATGCATGTATAAAATCCTGTTGGAGGACAATGCCAAACTAGTGGTACAACTACAGAGGCGTCTGAATTCAGCTATGAAGGAAGTAGTGTAGAAGGAAGTCACTAAGCTCTATGAGGCTAGGATTATTTATCCCATTTCTGATAGCCCATGGGTGAGCCTTGTCCAGGTTGTTCCTAAGAAGGGAGGAATGACAGTGGTTCACAATGAAAAGAATGAGCTGATCCCAAAAAAGACAGTTACAAAGTGGCGTATGTGCATTGATTACGGAAGACTCGAAGACGCCACCAGGAAATATCACTTTCCTTTACCCTTCATTGACCAAATGCTAGAAAGACTAGTAGGTCATGCTTTTTATTCTTTCTTGGATGGATATTCTGGGTACAATCAAATAGCAGTAGATCCACAGGATTGATGGGGGCAGAAATCGACCAGTTAAGAAATTTAATAAACAAAATGCGTTGCAAGTACAGTTCTTAACCAACTAAGATCCGCCTTCTCAATTTAAAAGGGGTTGTCACAAAAATTAAAATTAAAAATACTGGGAGTATGAGTCCCAGGTCGTCTCCCAACGAGTTGCAAGAAAGAGTGCTAATTTATTAATTAGAGATTTTCCATAAGGTTTGAATTGGATAATGAGTAATTAAAATAATTGTAAATTAAAGCAATAAAACTAAGAATTATTATTAATATAAGAAAGCCTTGACTGGGGAATTGATTAATCGGAAGTTCTATCCTTGTTGGAATCTTCTCAAGTGTAATGTAAAGCGGTTGTTGTTTTCACTTAGTTTTAACCCTTACTAAGTAAAGAAAAGTCAAGTGATGGACTGATTCTTATCCGCAGATCCTAGCCCTTTACCTTGGGAAGGCCTAGCGTTAGTAGATATAGAATTAGCCAATAATGTTCAAATTAACTAAGCACTTGAGCATTCCAACTCAAGTGTCTCCTCTTAATCAACCCCATGTCAAGTAGAAAATCTACTCCATTGACATAGAATTAATATTCATAAAAATATAAGAAGACATAATAAATTAAATAGAGTAAAATATAAAATTAAAATTAATTAAAAATAAAAGTAACTCTATATATTAATAAATTCCAAATGCAACATACTTATTTGAATAGGGTCAATAAGCAATGAATAAAAGTAAAGGAATAAGGAAACAAACTAAAGTAATGTCTTCACAGAGGTAATGATTCTTCAGCATCCAAAAATCCAAAGCAAAAGCATAAACTATCAATGTAAAGATAATCTAGATTTAGATCTAAAACTAAAAGTAATCCTAATATCGATGTATCTGAATGTGTGCGGATGCGTTTTGAGTTTTTGCATGTTCCCTAGCTTTAGTCTGTGTTTCTGGGCCTAAAACTGGGTCAAAATGTGGCCCGAAATCGCCCCCAGCATATTCTATTATTTTTACAGAACGCGCAGGTCACGCGTACGCGTCGTCCACGCGTTCACGTCATTCATCGATTTTCCTTATCACGCGTTCGCATCGTCCACGCGTTCGCGTCATTCATGCAGACTTCAATCCACGCGTTTGCGTCAGGCACGCATTTGCGTCACTGTGATTTCTTCTTTTCGCGCGCTCGCGTGAGCCATGCGCTCGCGTCATTTTTTGCTGGTCATCTCCTTGGTTTCTTATGTTCCTTCCATTTTTGCAAGGTTCCTCTCCATTCTCCAAGCCATTCCTGCCCTATGAAGCCTGAAACACTTAACACACGGATCACGGCATCGAATGAGATAAAGGAGAGTTAAAATGTATAATTAAAAGATCTCTAGGAAGCAAGTTTTCAACCATGGAACAATTTTGGGAAGGAATTGTAATATCATGCTAATCATATAAATAAGTGGGTAAAGACTTGATAAAACCATTCAATTAAACACAATATAAATCATAAAATAATAGTTTATCAACCTCCCCACACTTAAACATTAGCATGTCCTCATGCTTAGCTTAAGGAGATAAAATAAATGAGTAGGGAAATGCGAAACTCATGCAATGCAATGCAACCTATATATATGAATGCAACTATATGATTCTTGTCTACTTGGTTAAAAGGAAACAAGCTCTTCAAGACAAATATAAATTAGATTTTACTAATTCAAATTATATAGTAAAAACAGGTAACATTGTAAGAAGACAGCTCATGAAAGCAGGGAACATAGAATCAAGCATTGGACCATCACTGATGGTGTATATGCACTCTAGTCTCTTAAGTGTATAGGGTAATCACTCTACTCTTCCCTAATCATGTTTTCTAAACTTTGTTCTTCACCTAACCAATCAACAATATTTAATGTACCAATGCAACATCACGAGGTCTTTTTCAACGTTGTAATGGGGCTAAGGTAAGGGTAAGGGTATACATATGGCTAAGTGAGCTATAAATTGAATCTTTGACTAACCTAAGCTCTTATCTAGCATACATACACTCCATATAACTCCAGAATCATGCCTTGTTACCCATAATTTTTACTTTTGCATTATATACTCATGTATTAACTTTTTCTTAAATTTTTATCACATATGCATTGATCTTTGAACTTAACTTAATTTAGAATTGGAGTAATTTTGTCCCCTTATTTATTTACTTAATTACTACTATTTTTATTTTTTATTTATTTATTTATTTATTTATTTTGGAAAATAAACATAGCTTATCAATGCACATGAATTTTTAAATTTTTTTGTAGTTTCACATGAGCAGGTACCCAAATTCTCATTATTTTATCATGACACATTCCCTTATTAACCCATGTTCCCACAATTTTCCCAAGCTTAATTAACACACAATTTCTATCTTAAGCTAACCAAAGATTCAATTGGGATATTTAATTGATTTTCTACTTAAGGCTAGTAATGTGGTAAAATATAGAACAATTGGGATTTAAAAGGCTCAAAGTGGCTGACAAGGATGATTAAAAGGGTATGCTTATTTGGGATAAGTGAGCTAAACAATTAATGGCCTCAATCATATGCATGCATATAAACTATATTCCAATTACAACTTCTAACAAGTTTAACACAAAAGATTTATTTGAAATTAGTGAAATTTTTTCAAAAATAGGGTCTTAAAAAGAAACTTATTATTTTTTTCAATCAAGTAGAACATGCATGAAACTAATTATTACTATGCAATTTATCCTATCCTAAACAAAAGAAAAATTAACTAAATATCCTATATTATTGGTGTTTAAAGGAAAAGAAATTACCTCCGAAAGTCAGGTACTGACCGACCTCCCCACACTTAAGGCTTTGCAATATCCTTGGTGCCATCTGTCAGGAACAAAGGGGGGCTGGTAGCAGCATCTCCACCATCGGGACCGTCATGGCTCCCTGTGCTGGTAAATGAAGTGGAGTTCGGGTGTCTGGGTCATCTCTAGGTGGTTGGTTACCAATAAGTAGCTCCTTGAGGTATGTAAATCTGCGCTTGTTACGGTACTCTCTTTGCTTTCCTTTCCGTTCAAGCCGGTCTAGCTTCTCAAGGATCTTGTGGATCAATTGGTTTGTTAAAGGTGCTTATGGTGTGGAAGAAGAAGAAATATCTTCTGCTGGTTCTGTGCTCCGGTTGATAGTGGCTACTGGAGGTCTGATATACTTCCTGTTAGGGACGTATTGATCATCTCGTGGAATCATGGCCTTGGTGTCCCCAGTTCTGTAGGAGACTCTAGCTGTTGAGACGAGATCTGAAACCAAGGCGGGAAAAGGTAAGTTGCCCGCAATCTGTACGTGTCCCATATCATGCCGAATGTGTCTTGGTAAATTGAGTTGCTGGTCTGTAAGGATACACCAGAGTAAAACAGCCATGTCTACAGTGAAGGAGGACTCGTGAGTGCCCGGAAAGACGTAATGGGACATGATTTGTGCCCATACTCGAGCTTCCAAAGTAAGTACTGAAGCTGATATGCCCTTAGGTCAGGAACGATGGTATTCGTAGATCCATATGCTGCCAGGTTGTGCGATAACTCTGAGAACGGCGTCCCAGTCAAATTGGTATGTCTGGCACTTGAATGAGGCTTCTTGGAATGAGTCCAATCCTTCTGGAGCAGGGGAAAGATCTAAAGCTTGTTGAATGGCTTCTTCTGTTATAGGGACTTGCTTCTGACGGACATAGACAGACTGCATGGTTGGCATGTGAAAATTTGAGTAGAACTCTACTACCCATGATAGATTAACCTGCCATGGCTGTCTCCGTAGGAATTTCCATTGTCTTTGCTCAATGCGGGGCTCAAGAATGTCAGAAATGTGGGTTGGGAGGATGAGAAGGTGCTCATTGTTATAGTTCCTTGCTGCCAGGATGGGGAACTTCTGTTCATAGTAGCGGTTAGTGAACCGCGCAGTGTCCTTTGCTGGGAAGGCTTTCTCTTTTTCATCGACCTTGATGATCCTCTTGATTCTTTTTGTTGATGGTTTCACCGCTGTTGAAGAAGGTTTTGCCATTAATGGTCTTTTTGTTCCTCTCCTTGCTGTTTGTTTGGGAGTAGCTTTCTCTTTACCTTTCTTGGTGGCCATCCTGAAAAAGGGAACAGAAAGTAATATGTAAAGCTAAGGGTTCGAGCAAGGGAGCGAATATTAAGGGTGATAATCAATACACAGTAAAGATGGATGTCGTTAACACATGGTCTAGACTACATGTGAAAAGTTCATCAAAGGTAATATAGCAAGTGCATGTGATGGCAATTAAATGCAAGATGTTTATTGGCATGCCGGCAAAGGCATGAGTAGCACTGATCAAGCATTCAATGTCCAAGTTAGATTACCAATCCTTTCAAACTAATAATCTATTTGTATTGACAAGTATAGTTAATTAATAAAATATAAAAGGGTTTTGTGAAAAAATAGGCACTAAAGTAGTAGAATAGAATAATTTAAAATAATGCTCCGTGCCATACGGGCTTTTTCACAAACGCTTGGCATGCATGGTGAATATGTTATCGAAAGTAGTAAATTGAACATGCAAGCAATCCCTTATGAAAAGTAACATATAATTGTCAAACAATTCTACAATAACTCACAAGCAAAAATTATAAAAGAAAATAATTACCTAATTAAATATCTAACACCAATTAAAGGAATAAAAAGAAAGAAAAGAAAATATAGATAATGAAAGTAAAAAGAAAAAGAAACATAAATAAAAATAGTAAAGGAAAAGTAAAAAGTAAAGAAATAAAGAAAAGAACCTTGATAATGGATGAGGAAAATAAGGGAAGAGAAAGTAAAAAGTGAGAATGAGTAGAGAAGGAAGAAGGGGGAAGAAAGAAATAATAAGGGAAAAGAAAAATTAGGATTTGGGAAAGAAAAGATAAGATATTTTGGCTGATGTGGATAATCTGTGCACCGCATATGACGCAGACGCGTGAGTCACGCGGGCGCGTGCTGTGTGATTTTTGTCATGTGACGCGGACGCATGGGTCACGCGGTCGCGTGACTTGATTTATGCGAATGGCGCGAGGGCAGCTATGCGTTCGCGCAACTCTCTGTTTCAAACCCATTTTGCCAAATTTTATGGTGACACGATCGCGTGGTTGACGTGATCGTGTGAATGGCCATATTTGGAGAACAACGCAGCCGCGTGGGGCACGCAGTCGCGTGATGAGGCTGGTGCTTCCAGCATCATTCCAGCCAAGCTCCATCATAACTTGCTGCCATACACTTCTTTTACGTCCATTTTTAGGGGCACGAGTTCACGTGGGTGACGCGGATGCGTGGGAGGCTCGTTTCCAAAATGACGCGGACGCGTCATTGACACGGTCGCGTGGGCATGATTGTGCCTAAGGCACGCCTCTAGCCACTCTTTTGTGTGACTTTCTATTCAATTCTCTTTTCTTCTTAATGCACCTATAACGCGGACGCGTCAGTGACGCTTACGCGTCGCGTGCGTGTTTTTTTTATATGCAGAATGCAAATGCAAATGCAAACTATATGCAGCTATATGCTGAGATTATGAGAAGAGTCATTAATAAAAGCAAAAATAAAATAGAGTAAAATAAAACTAAGACTGAAAAAAGAACGATCATACCATGGTGGGTTGTCTCCCACCTAGCACTTTGCTTTTACGTCCTTAAGTTGGACGCTCGTTAGGCTCATTCTGCTTCTGTTGGTGGGTCTTCCAAGAGGAAAACCTCTAGTTCTTTGTTATTCTTCATCTTCTCACCGTGATAAAGCTTCAGGCGATGTCTATTGACCTTTAAGAATTTGGAGCTAGAAGGGTGACGCAGGTGAAAAACTCCGTATGGCTCTGCCTTTTTTACTCTGTATGGACCTTCCCATCTTGATCTCAGTTTTCCTAGCATAAGCCTCAGTCTGGAGTTATAAAGAAGAACTAACTCTCCTGGTCTGAATTCTCTCCTTTTTATGTGTTTGTCATGGATAGCCTTCATCTTTTCTTTGTATCTCCTGGAGTTATCATATGCTTCTAGGTGAAGATTCTCCAGTTCTGCTAGTTGAAGCTTTCTTTTAGCACCAGCTTTCTCAAGATTCATGTTGCACTCCCTCACAGCCCAAAAAGCCTTGTGTTCCACCTCTACTGGAAGGTGGCAAGCCTTTCCATATACTAAGAGGAAGGGGCTCATCCCAATGGGTGTCTTGTATGCTATTTTATATGCCCAGAGTACATCTTGTAGCCTGGCACTCCAGTCCTTCCTGTGAGGTTTTACTATCTTCTCCAGAATACGTTTTATCTCTCTGTTAGAGACATCTGCTTGCCCATTGGTTTGGGGAAGGTAAGCTGTTGCTACTTTGTGAATTATCCCAAGCCTCTTCAGTAATCCTGTTAGTCTCCTCTTACAAAAGTGAGTGCCTTAATCGCTCACGATTGCTCGTGGTGATCCAAAACGGCAAATAATATGGTTTTTAACAAAGGAAACAACAGTGTTAGCATCGTCAGTACGAGTAGGAATTGCTTCCACCCATTTGGAAACATAATCTATAGCTAACAGTATATAAAAGTAACCATTAGAATTTGGAAATGGACCCATGAAGTCAATGCCCCAAACATAAAAAATTTCACAAAAAAGCATAATCTGTTGAGGCATCTCATCCCTCTTGGATATATTACCAAATCTTCGGCATGGGGAACAGGATTTACAAAATTCAGCAGCGTCTTTAAAAAGAGTAGGCCACCAGAATCCACAGTCTAGAATTTTTCTAGCTATTCTTTGAGGGCCAAAATGTCCTCCACTCTCAGATGAGTGGCAGGCCTCTAAAATGGACTGGAATTTTGATTGAGACACACACCGTCTAATTACCTGGTGAGCACCACACCTCCATAAATATGGATCGTCCCATATAAAATATTTAGACTCGCTTTTTAGCTTGTCTCTTTGATGCTTAGTGAAATTTGGAGGAAAAGTATGGCTAATTAGATAATTAGCTACAGGTGCATACTAAGAAACTACTTCAGATACTGCATGTAAGCTATCAAATGGGAAATTATCATTTATAGGAGTGGAATCATCCTTAATGTGCTCAAGGCGACTCAAGTGGTCTGCCACTAAATTCTGGTTACCACTTCTATCGTTGATTTCTAAATTAAATTCTTGTAGCAGCAGTATCCAATGTATTAGCCTTGGTTTGGACTCCTTTTTAGCTAATAGATATTTTAGAGCTGCGTGGTCTGAGTACACTACTACCTTAGTACCAAGTAAATAGACTCAAAATTTATCCAGAGCAAAAACAATAGCAAGAAGCTCTTTTTTAGTAGTAGTATAGTTAGATTGAGCAGCATCTAAAGTCTTAGATGCATAAGCAATTACAAAAAGATCCTTACCTGCGTGCTGAGCCAGCGCCGCTCATACTGCATGGTTAGAAGTGTCACACATAATTTCAAATGGTTGGCTCCAGTCTGGTCCTCTTATAATTGGAGCTTGAGTCAGAGCAATCTTCATCTTATCAAATGCCTGCATACAATCCTCACTGAACTCGAACTCAATATCTTTCTGTAGCAATCTGGATAAAGGCAGTGCTACCTTACTGAAGTCCTTAATGAATCTCTTGTAAAAACCTGCGTGGCCAAGGAACGAACGGACTTTCCTCATGGAAGAGGGGTAAGGTATACTAGAAATGACATCCACCTTTGCTGGATCTACAGAAATACCAGTATTAGACACAACATGTCCTAGTACAATTCCTTGTTTTACCATAAAGTGACATTTCTCAAAATTTAACACAAAGTTTGTACTAACACACCTGTCTAATACTTTAGATAAACTATCCAAGCAAAGGCTAAATGAATCACCATATATGCTAAAATCATCCATAAAGACTTCCATACAGTTCTCAATAAGATCTGAAAAGATACTCATCATGCATCTTTGGAAAGTAGCAGGTGCATTACACAAGCCAAAAGGCATTCTTTTATAAGCATACGTTCCAAAGAGACATGTAAAAGTGGTCTTCTCCTGATCTTCAGGAGCTATATGAATTTGAAAATATCCTGTATAACCATCTAAAAGGCAATAATGGGATTTACCTGACAGGCGATCAAGCATTTGATCAATGAATGGCAAGGGGTAATGATCCTTGCGAGTGGCTTGGTTGAGACGCCTATAGTCAATGCAAACTCTCCATGAATTCTGGACTCTAGTTATCAGGAGCTCTTCGTGCTCATTCTTTATTGTTGTGACTCCAGACTTCTTGGGCACTACTTGTACTGGGCTGACCCATTCGCTGTCTGAGATGGGGTAAATGATATCTGCTTCAAGTAGCCTGGTCACTTCCTTCTTGACAACTTCTAAGATGGTGGAATTCAATCTTCTTTGAGGCTGACGGATAGGCTTTTCTCCCTCTTCTAAGAATATTCTGTGCTCACAAATTTAGGGGCTGATGCCTACTATATCCGCCAAGCTCCATCCAATTGCTTTCTTATATTTTTTCAGCACACTAAGCAGTTGCTCCTCTTGTTGAGAGGTAAGTTCCCTTGCAATGATAACTGGAAACTTCTGATCATCCTCAAGGTAAGCATACTTGAGGTGCGGAGGAAGGGGCTTTAATTCTAATTTCTGCTCGTAGCTAGGCTCTGGATTCTCCGGGGCTAGTGATAATGGTAAAGGGTTCTCATTATTTTCAGAAAGAGTCCCCACACTTGGACCTTGCTCCATGTGCTTCTCTTTCATTTCTTCTTGGTGAACTTCAGCTACAGTTTCATCAATAATGTCACACTAGAAGATAGAATGGTCTTCCGCAGGGTGCTTCATAGCTTCATTTAAACTGAAACTCACTATTCTGCCATCTATCTCAAAGGAGTAAGTTCCTGAGAATGCATCCAGCTTGAACTTTGAAGTTTTCAGGAATGGTCTTCCAAGCAGGATTGATGATGGTCTTCCTGAGTCATTGGGGGGCATTTCCAGGATATAGAAGTAAATAGGAAATGTGAGCCCCTTAATGCTCACTAATACATCTTCAGTAATTCCAACTACTGTAATAATGCTTTTATCTGCTAACACAAAACGAGCTGCCGACCTTTTTAAGGGAGGGAGCCTCAAAGTATCATATATAGACAATAGCATTATACTAACACACGCTCCTAAGTCACACATGCAGTCAGAAAATATTACACCTCCAATGGTACAGTTAACCATACATGGACCTGGATCACTACATTTTTCAGGTATACCCCCCCCATTAAAGCAGATATAGATCTACCTAAGGGAATAGTTTCTAATTCATTAATTTTATCTTTATGTATGCATAAATCTTTTAGAAACTTTGCATATTTAGGTACCTACTGAATAACAACAAAAAGGGGAACAGTTACCTCGACCTTTTTGAATATTTCTACCATTTTGGGATCAAGTTCCATCTGCTTTCTGGGCTTCCTTGAAAGGTGTGGAAATGGGATAGGAGGGGTGTTACTTGCAGCTTCTGCTTCCTTTGGTGTTTCATTCTGTGGTTGAGCTGCTTCTTCTTCAACTATGTTTTGCACATCCTCTTCTTCTTCAGTATCTTCCACTTCCACCACATCCTCAGCTGGGACGTGTTCTAGTGAGCTTGGCTCCTCATGGTTCCTCTCTTGCAATGTGGTTCCGGACCTTAAAGTGATGGCATTGATGCCACCCTTTGGATTAGGTAAGGGTTGAGAAGGAATTCCACTGGAGCTTGAAGGTTGGTTAGTGGAATTATGTGATGAATCCAATCGGGAGACGAGAGCTTGTAAAGTGGCAGTCATACCATTTAGAGTAGAGTTCAGCTGCGCCTGCATGTCCTGTTGCCCTTGTACAAGAGAACGGAGCATCTCGTCATTTGATGAGGAATTGGAGCAAGTGATCTGAGGAACCTGCTGTTGGTTTTATTGGGGTCATTGGGGCTGTCTTAGGTGAGGAGCTCTGTAAGGTTGTTCTGATTCTGCTGTCTGTTGTTATTATTGTTATTCCACCTCTGGTTTCCATTGTTGTCTCTGCCTCCTCTGTTAAAGTTGTCCCTCCAACCTTGGTTGGAGTTGTCTTGCCATCCTTGGTTATAGTTTCCACCTTGGTTGTAGTTGCCACCTTGTTGATTGTATCCTTGATTTGGGCGGTCATAGAAGTTATGAGTGGCTGCCACAGTGTTGTCTTCCTGTTGGAGCTGCGGACATTCATCAGTATAATAACTATAATCAGCACAGATCCCGCATACTCTTTATAGAACTAACTGTTGGCTTTGCTGTGGTGGGGAAGGCTGAGCTTTATATGTTTGTTGTTGGTTTAACTGCATCTGTTTCAGGAGGTTGGTCATTTCACATATACTCTGGGTAAGACCAGTAGTTTCGATGCTAAAGGAGATCTCTGCAAATGCTTTTGAGTGGCTACGCCTCTGCCTGTGATTTCTAGTGGACTCATCTAAGTCGATGATCAGTTGCCATGCTTCATCTGTGGTCTTGTACTTTTTCAGGGAACCATTACTAGCACCATCCAGTGTAGTCTTATCCTGGGAGTTCATGCCTTATGTGAAGTAGCTGATCAATACTAATCTATCAATCATGTGATGGGGGCACGCGTCCAGTAGATTGTTGAAGCGCTCCCAATATTCATAGAGAGTCTCAAATTCGCCTTGAATAATCATTGAAATCTCTTTCCTCAATCTATCAGTAACTTCATCTGGAAAGTATTTTTCCAAAAATTCTCTTCTAAGCGTATCCCAGTTAGTAATAGTTGCTTCAGGTTGGGTGTAGTACCATTCCCTCAAGAGAAAATGGGAAAGTGGTTAACAGAATAGAGGTTTCATCTGCACCATGACGCCTAATAGTAGAACAGGGTGTCTGGAAATCCCTAAGGTGCTTAATAGGCTCTTGAGCAGGTAAGCCATGAAATTTGGGCATCAAATTGATTAGGGCAATCTTCAGTTCAAAGTCTACAGCCAGATTTGGATGACGCACTTGATACGGTTGGAGGGTGAAGTTTGGGGCTCCAGCTTCTTGGAAAGTGATCCTCCTAGGTGCTGCCATGTTACCTGCACGTGAATCAACTGAATCAGAAGTAAATGAGCTTGTCTCGCTCTCAGATGGCGGTTCAGATTCGCCCTCAGATGATACTGGTGAATCGATAACAATCACTTCACCACCCTCAGAGGCTAACCGTCGTCGAGCTCGCCTAATACGTGAAAGAGTTCTTTCAATTTCAGGATTAAAAGCGGCTAAGCTCGGATCAGGCAATGAACGCGTCATTCAATGAGAAAGACATATAGCTCATGGTAACAAAACAAAAATAAAATATGCAAATAAAAAAATGAAAATATGTACACCAATTAATAATCTAGCACACTATTGCAACTCCCCGGCAACGGCGCCAAAAATTGATGGTGGTGAAAATCGACCAGTTAAGAAATTTAATAAACAAAATGCGTTGCAAGTACAGTTCTTAACCAACTAAGATCCGCCTTCTCAATTTAAAAGGGGTTGTCACAAAAATTAAAATTAAAAATATTGGGAGTATGAGTCACAGGTCATCTCCCAACGAGTTGCAAGAAAGAGTGCTAATTTATTAATTAGAAATTTTCCAGAAGGTTTGAATTGGATAATGAGTAATTAAAATAATTGTAAATTAAAGCAATAAAACTAAGAATTATTATTAATATAAGAAAGCCTTGACTGGGGAATCGATTAATTGGAAGTTCTATCCCTGTTGGAATATTCTCAAGTGTAATGTAAAGCGATTGTTGTTTTCACTTAGTTAACCATTACTGAGTAAAGGAAAGTCAAGTGATTGAGCTGATTCTTATCCACAGATCCTAGTCCTTTCCCTTGGGAAGGTCTAGCATTAGTAGATTGGTGCACGAAATTGTGATCATCAATGGCGCCAACAACTTGGTACACACAATTGTAATCTCAACTCTTTATCACAACTTCGCACAATGAACCAGCAAGTGCACCGGGTTGTCCAAGTAATAAACCTTACGTGAGTAAGGGTCGATCCCACAGAGATTGTCGGCCTGAAGCAAGCTATGGTCACCTTGTAAATCTCAGTCAGGCGGATTCAAATGGTTATGGTGAATTGATAATAAAAACATAAATAAAATATAAACTGGGATAGAGATACTTATGTAATTAATTGGTGAGAATTTCAGATAAGCGTATAGAGATGCTTTCGTTCCTCCTGAACCTCTGCTTTCCTGCTGTCTTCATCCAATCATTCCTACTCCCTTCCATGGCAAGCTGTATGTAGGGCATCACCGTTGTCAATGGCTACAACCAATCCTCTCTGTGAAAATGGTCCAATGCGCTGTCACTGCATGGCTAATCATCTGTCGGTTCTCGATCATACTGGAATAGGATTTACTATCCTTTTGAAGCTCGTCACAGCCATCCCTTCCCAGATCCTACTCGGAATACCACTGATGACAAGTCATCTTAGCCTAGTTTTACTAGCCTTTTTCTTTTGTTTTCAATTGAATTATGCACTTTCTTGAGCCATAAGCAAGCTAATTGGGTAGATTTTCATGTTTCCTTTGATTTAATCAACCATGTATGAATTCATGCTATTTCATGAGATTTTATACTATAATTGTCACATATTATGAAAGAATGAATATCTCATGATTTTAAGCATAGCTTTGATGTGTTTGGTTGATTAATGATAGGTGAAGAAAGCTTGGAGAAAGGTTGAAGCAAGAAGGAATAGCTAGGAGTAAAGAGAGGACAATAGAATAAGTGAAATTGAACCAGGAAGCAAAAAGCTGGACCTAAAGTTAGCCTCAAACTTTTGCACAAACTTTTGGGTGAAAAGTTAGCCCCAACGTTAGCCCCTAACTTTTGGGCTAACGTTGGCACATGAAAAATACAAGGGGAGGAGCAAAAGTTTGCGCCAACGTTAGCCCCTAACTTTTGGGCTAACATTGGCGCCATAAGTGCACTAAAGAAGGCCAACGTTGGAGCAAAAGTTAGACCCCTAACTTTTGCACCAACGTGGGTATCAGCAAAATATGGGGGCTGATATGAAAAGTTGGACCAAAAGTTTGCCTCAAACTTTTGCTCCAACTTTTGGTCCAACTTTTGCAAAACTCCAACCCGGTTCATTTGGTTCACTTTGATTCTTCTCCAAACTCCAAGAGCAATCAACCAAGGCCTCTTTCAACCCAATTCCACCAAGAGCAAAGGCCCAACTCAAGGCTTGAAGATCATTTGAAGAAAGTGTATAAATAAGATAGAATTCAAGTTCTTCGGGGAGCTTTCCCTTTGAATTTTCATAATAGTTTTCGGAGAGCTTTGGATATTGAGTGATCTTTAATTTCTTAGTCTTGGGGAAGGAGAATTCACTTCTCTTCCTCTTAGTTTTATTGCTTTCAATTTTAATTACAATTGTCTTGGATCTTGGGTTGGAGAATTAAAGAAATTCTGTTTCAATCTCATCCTTGGATCTCTCTGCTTTATTTACTGCTTGATTGAATTTAATTTCTGTTAATTGCTCTTCATCTACTTTTCTTGCAAATTACAATTCCCTTGCAATTGTTCTTGTTGAATCTAGGAAGGCATTGAGATCTAGACTCGGTTTTCTAGTCTCTGGGTCCTGAGATCTGAACTTTCAATTTCTAATTCTCTGTTTACTGTTTTCATGTTCATTTACTTTTCTGCTTCAAGATCCGATTTAACCCAAACCCTATTCTACTTCTCTGCTTGATGCAAATTTACTTTTCCTTGTTTAATTTCTGCAAATCCAAGTCCCAATCTCCTTTACAATTCAAGTCATTTACATTTCTTGCACTTTAAGATTCCGCAATTTACATTTCTTGCATTCTAAGTTTCTGCCGTTTAATTTCTTGTTCTTTAAGATTCAGCAATTTATTTCCTGTTCTCTTTAATTCCATACAATTTAATTTCTGCAAATCAAAAAACACTCAACCAAATCTTGATTCGCTTGACTAAATCAACCACTAAACTAAAAATTGCTCAATCCTTCAATCCCTGTGGGATCGACCTCACTCCCGTGAGTTATTATTACTTGATGCGACCCGGTGCACTTGCCGGTTAGATTTGTGTGTTTTGGGAGAAATTCATTTTTCCACCAAAATACTCATCAAGTTTTTGGCGCCGTTGCCGGGGATTGATTAGATTGACAATGATTAAGTGAGGTGGTAGTTTAGATTAAGCACTTTTTCTTTAATTTTTGACTAACCCACTAACTGTTTGAAGTTTTGTCTCAACTGACTACACTTAATTTTCAAGAGAATCACTGTGTGTTCCGTTGTTGATTTATATGTCACAGGGAAGAAGGAGTTTCTGAGAAAGAAGAACATCACAACATGAAGCCACAACTCATTACACTAATAGAGAACAATTGTTCCTATGGTGGAAATTCCTTGGAGGACCCTAAACAGCACCTATCTATTTTCCTGAAAACTTGTGGTGCTGTCAATCTCAATGGTGTAAATCATGATACCATTAAGCTCTTGTTATTTCCCTTCTCACTGAAGGATGAAGCGGCACAATGGCTTGAAACCTTTCCCCAAGGAAGTATAACTAGTTGGGATGAATTGGTTGCCAAGTTTCTAGCCAAATTCTCCTCATCCCAACAACACATCAAGATGAAAGAAGGAGTACATCCATTCATACAAAGAGAGGAAGAACCACTATTCAAAGCATGGGAGAGATACAAGAAAGCAAGTGACGAGGTGGATTTTCAAGCGTTCTATGAAGGATTAACCTCAGAAACAAGAAGAGCAGTAGATTACTTCTCAGATGGCCTACTCAAGGCAACAGCAACCATCCAAGGAACTGCAGAGTTCAATGACAAAAGAGCCAATAACCAACACTCATTTGAGACGCCACGGAATACAATTTCAGAAAAGGAAGTAATGAATCTTGAAGGAGTGAGAGCAACCATGAATCAAAACAAACAGCTATACCAGCAAACTCAGCAGCAATTGGAATCAATAGCTAGACAAATTGATTCTCTATATTCTGCCACAGTTAATGCACAATTTCCACCATGGAAACCACATTCTTATCTAAGAATGAGGGAATCTCAGCATCAGGAACAAAGGGACTTCAACTATAACAACCCCAACTTCCCAAACCTGCAAAAACACCACCATACCAACAAAAATCACTACACACCACCCCAATATGCACACCTCCAGCCCTGTCCTACCTTACCGCCTGCCCAACATGACTTACATCAATCATCACAATTAACACAACCACAACCAATCCTAAACTTCCAAAGACTCTATGTTCTAGAAATGATGATGGAGAGGTTTATGAAAATTTAAGAAATGACAATAATAGAGCAGGAGGATATAAGGAAAAGCCAAGAGGCATATCTCAAGAGAATTGAAAGGTACATGGAACAACTGGTTCAAAACCTTGCTAAACTGGGCGAGAGAGAGGGAGATATGTCCCTAAGAGCCACTGAAGATGACTCAAGGAACAATGAAAAAGCTGCTGGGTTGAAAGGGAAAGTAGTTGTGGAAAACAGTGAGAAGGCTACGGGAAAAGAAACAACTATCAAGGAGAAGCCTACGGTGAGAGGAGGAAACCAAAGGCAACAGAAACCTCAACTTCCATGATCAGAGGATGAACGATGTCAAGCTAGTGACAATAAAAGAGCGCTTGTTGGGAGGCAACCCAACCTGAGGTAGTTTTCTGTTCATAACTATTTTAATAAAAAGGTTAATTAGTTTTATCTATAATGCAAGAAGCTAAGTTTGGTGTTGCACACCAAAACAATCTAAAGGAGAATGCAGGATTCTAAGTTTGGTGTTTCACCAAAATCCCATTATAAAACACATTCTCACTTTCTGCATAATGCTGGCTTCAAGCATGATTGGATGAACTAGTTAACTATTCTGCTATTTCCTAGTTTTCAGTTTTATTGCTTTTGAAAAAGAAAAAAAAAATTTTTATCACACATGGTTAATTTGATGCATGAAAACCATTGGCAAGGTACTAAGTTTGGTGTTTCCACACCAAAGTAAGTTCAAAAGCCCATAAATAAATCAGCCAGACTAACCATTGTTTCCAAGTGCTTGGGGAACAAGCAACTTTCAATATCATTACAGAGCATCATACAAGCCTTTGGAAGGATTAAGCATCATCAACAAAAAAAAAATGAAAGAGGAATGTGTGGATCAGTAATGATGATGATGAGGAGTGAAGCAAGCTAACTCCAAAAGGTTGTATTGTTAAGTGATTATCTTACATCAAACACTGCTATGATTGAGAGTGGTTTACTTTCCCTGATTATCTATCTGCATAGCATAGTTTTTCTGTAATTCAATAAGCAAGATGCTTGATCATTCACAACATTTTTCTCTTCAAAACTTTTTTGCACTCAATGTTCAAAAATGCATCACATGAAAGTTCTTTGAAAAGAAGGATTGAGGAATTAAACAATTTTGAGGCAAGCAAAAGATTAGGAGAAGTGGTGGTTCTAGTTGAATAATTATGTATTGAGGTTGCATGCTTGTGAAAACTTGCATGGGAGCTCATAGGCAGGACATGAAGTTCAAAGAAGTATTGTGGAGATTCTCAAAAATTTATTGATCCAAGAAGCAGCAAACAAAACAACAGAAAGAAAAGAAAATACAAAGATAAAAAGAACATGGCCCAAGGCTCTGAGCATCAATTACTAGGCAGAAAAGAAAGAAGAAACAATGACTCAAAGAGTTGTTAGCCTAGTAAATGCTTGTGGTTGAGTTGTGTCAAAGAAAGAGGCTTGAGCAAGTAAATCCTTAGGGGTGCTTTAACACCTAATACCTTAAAACCAACTGGTTTAGGAGTATTGATTGAAAGCTTATTTAAAAGAGCTACTTTGAGACATGACACTTAGAGTCAAGGCCAAAGCAAAGAAACTATAAGCTGCTTCAAGGTGATTACATATAAAGAGATCTCCATGATACCATTTGGATGAAAATCCTAAGACCTAAGACTCCTAATATGTGAGGACTAGTGAGCACTGAAGCCCTTGCAAGAGCATATGATTTAAAGTTCACCCCATTGACACTTAATCACTTCACTCACAGGACCTTACAATTTATTCTTCAATCCGTCTTAAGTGAAAGAACCTATGAGCATAATTTATTTCTTGCTTGGGGACAAGCAAGCTTTAAGTTTGGTGTT
>NC_029790.2:41377074-41378308 GCF_000816755.2 Arachis ipaensis
CTAACTTTTGGGCTAACGTTGGCACATGAAAAGCACAAAGGGGGAGCAAAAGTTTGCGCCAACGTTAGCCTCTAACTTTTGGGCTAACGTTGGCGCCATAAGTGCACTAAGGAAGGCCAACGTTGGAGCAAAAGTTAGACCCCTAACTTTTGCACCAATGTGGGTATCAGCAAAACATGGGGGCTGATATGAAAAGTTGGACCAAAAGTTTGCCTCAAACTTTTGGTCAAACTTTTACTCAAACTTTTGCAAAACTCCAACCCGGTTCACTTGGTTCACTTTGGTTCCTCTCCAAACTCCAAGAGCAATCAACTAAGGCCTCTCTCAACCCAATTCCACCAAGAGCAAAGGCCCAACTCAAGGCTTGAAGATCATTTGAAGAAAGTGTATAAATAGGATAGAATTCAAGTTCTGAAAGGAGCTTTCCTTTTGAGTTTTCATAATAGTTTTCGGAGAGCTTTGGATATTGAGTGATCTTTAATTTCTTAGTTTCGGGGAAGGAGAATTCCACTCTCTTCCTCTTAGTTTTATTGCTTTCAATTTCAATTGCAATTATATTGGATCTTGGGTTGGAGAATTGAAGGAATTCTGTTTCAATCTCATCCGAAGATCTCTCAGTTTCTTCTACTGCTTATTGAATTTAATTTATGTTAATTGTTCTTCATCTACTTTCTTTGCAATTTACAATTCCTTTGCAATTGTTCTTGTTGGATCTAGGAAGGCATTGAGATCTAGACTTGGTTATCTAGTCTCTTGGGTCCTAAGATCCGGATTCCCCATTTCCCACTCCCTGTTTACTGTTTTCATGCTTATTTACAATTCTGTTTTTAGATCCAGTTCAATCCAAGTGTTCTTTTACTTCTCTGTTGGTTGCAATTTACTTTCTCTCGTTTAATTTCTGCAAATCCAACTCCCAATTCCCTTTACAATTCAAGCTATTTACATTTCTTGCACTTTAAGATTCTGCAATTTACATTTCTTGCGTTCTAAGTTTCTGCCATTTAATTTCTTGTTCTTTAAGATTCAACATTTAAATTCCTGTTCTCTTTAATTTTTAATTAACTACCCATTCCCTTTACTTTCTATGCAATTTAATTTCTGCAAATCACAAATCTCTCAACCAAATCTTGATTCGCTTGACTAAATCAACCACTAAACTAAAATTGCTCAATCCTTCAATCCCTGTGGGATCGACCTCACTCCCGTGAGTTATTATTACTTGATGCGACCCGGT
>NC_029790.2:41378334-41381274 GCF_000816755.2 Arachis ipaensis
CCGGAGCAGCTTGCCGAAGATGAGACCATTACGGCTCGCCTTTAAGTGTCCTCCTCGGGATAGCCTCATTTAAACAACGAGGATCAGCACAACGTAAAAAAAAAGGAAAAAACCGAAAAAAAATAGAGGAGCCTGCTGAAGATAAGGCCATTAAGGCTCGCCTTTAGGTATCCCCCTCGGGATAACGTTTTTTGAAGAACGAGGGTCTGCACAATGTAAAAAAAAAATGGAAAAAAAAAACCAGAGGAGCATGCCGAGGATGAGGCCATTACGGCTCCCCTTTAGGTGTCCTCCTCAGGATAGCGTCATTTAAAGAACAAGGTTCTGCACAACGTGTAAGAAAAAACTAAAAAATAACCAGAGGAGCCTGCCGAAGATGAGGCCATTACGGTTCGCCTTTAGGTGTCCTCCTCAGGATAGCGTCATTTAAAGAACGAGGGTAAGCACAACATAAAAAAAAACTAGAAAAAAAACTGGAAAAAAACCGAAGGAGCCTGCCGAAGATGAGGCCATTACGGCTCGCCTTTAGGTGTCCTCCTCGGAATAGCGTCATTTAAAGAATGCGGGTCAGCACAACGTAAAAAAAAGGAAAAAAAAATAGAGGAGCCTGCCGAAGATGGGGCCATTACGGCTCGCCTTTAGGTGTCCTCTTCGGGATAACGTCATTTAAAGAACGAGGGTCAGCACAGCGTAAAAAAAATAAAATAAATAAAAGAAACTAGAAAAAAACCGGAGGAGCCTGCCGAAGATGAGGCCATTACGGCTCGCGTTTAGGTGTTCTCCTCAGGATAGAGTCATTTAAAGAACGAGGGGCAGCACAACGTAAAAAAAAGGAAAAAAAAAGAGAGGAGCCTGCTGAAGATGGGGCCATTACGGCTCGCCTTTAGGTGTCCTCCTCAGGATAGCGTCATTTAAAGAATGAGGGTCAGCACAGCGTAAAAAAAATAAAATAAATAAAAGAAACTAGAAAAAAACCGGAGGAGCCTGCCGAAGATGAGGCCATTACGGCTCGCGTTTAGGTGTTCTCCTCAGGATAGAGTCATTTAAAGTACGAGGGTCAGCACAACGTAAAAAAATGGAAAAAAAACAAGAAGAGCCTGCCAAAGATGGGGCCATTACGGCTCGCGTTTAGGTGTCCTCCTCGGGATAGCGTCATTTAAAGAACGAGGGTCAGCACAACGTAAAAAAAAAGGGAAAAGAAAACGGAAAAAAATGGAGGAGCCTGCCGAAGATGAGGCCATTACGGCTCGCTTTTAGGTATCCTCCCCAGGATAGCGTCATTAAATGAACGAGGGTCAGCACAACGTAAGAAGAATAAAATAAAATAAAAGAAACTCAAAAAAAAACCGGAAAAAAAAAAACCTGAGGAGCCTGCCGAAGATGAGGCCATTACGACTCGCCTTTAGGTGTCCTCCTCGGGATAGAGTCATTTAAAGAACGAGGGTCAGCACAACGTAAAAAAAATGGAAAAAAAAACCAGAAGAGCCTGCCGAAGATGGGTCCATTACGGCTCGCGTTTAGGTGTCCTCCTCGGGATAGCGTCATTTAAAGAACGAGGGTCAGCACAACGTAAAAAAAAAATCGAAAAAGAAACCGGAAAAAAACGGAGGAGCCTGCAGAAGATGAGGCCATTACGGCTTGCCTTTAGGTGTCCTCCTCGGGATAGCGTCATTTAAAGAACAAGGATCAGCACAATGTAAAAAAATGAAAAAAAAACCAGACGAGCCTGCCGAAGATGGGGCCATTACGGCTCGCGTTTAGGTGTTCTCCTCGGGATAGCGTCATTTAAAGAACGAGGGTCAGCACAACGTATCAAAAAAAAAGAAAAAGAAAAAAAGAAAACCGGAAGAACTTGCCGAAGATGCGGCCATTACGGCTCGCCTTTAAGTGTCCTCTTCGGGATAACGTCATTTAAAGAACGAGGGTCAGCACAACGTAAAAAAAAAAGGAAAAAAAACCGAAAAAAGAAACGGAGGAGCCTGCCGAAGATGAGGCCATTACGGCTCGCGTTTAGGTGTCCTCCTCGGGATAGCGTCATTTAAAGAACGAGGGTCAGCACAACGTAAAAAAAACTGGAAAAAAAAACCGAAGGAACCTGCCGAAGATGAGGCATTTTACGGCTCGCCTTTAGGTGTCCTCCTCAGGATAACGTCATTTAAAGAATGAGGGTCAGCACAACGTAAAAAAAAATAAAATAAATAAAACAAACTAGAAAAAAAAACAGAGGAGCCTGCCGAAGATGAGGCCATTACGGCTCGTGTTTAGGTGTCCTCCTCGGGATAGCGTCATTTAAAGAACGAGGGTTTAAGTGATTGTTTACATGAAATATTGCTGCGATTGCAAGTTGGATTGTATCCTTATTTGCCCTGCCTGTCTACATAGTATAGTTTTTTTTTATATATACCCATGCCTGCCTGCATAGCATAGTTTTTCTTTATGATTCAATAAGCAAGATGCTTGATCATTCACAACATTCTTATCTTCAAAACTTGTTTGGACTCAATTTTCAAGAATGCATCACATGAAAGTTCTTTGAAAAGAAGGATTGAGGAATTAAACAATTTTGAGGCAAGCAAAAGATTAGGAGAAGTGGTGGTTCTAGTTGTATGATTATGTATTGAGGTTGCATGCTTGTGAAAACTTGCATGGGAGCTCATAGGCGGGACATGAAGTTCAAAGAAGTATTGTGGATATTCTCAAAAATTTATTGATCCAAGAGGCAGCAAACAAAACAAAAGAAAGAAAAGAAAATAAAAAAATAAAAAGAATATGGCCCAAGGCTCTGAGCATCAATTACTAGGTAGAAAAAGAAAGAAAAAAAAGAAACAAAACTCAAAGAGTTGTTAGCCTAGTAAATGCTTGTGGTTGAGCTGTGTCAAGGAAAGAGGCTTGAGCAAGTAAATCCTTAGAGGTGCTTTAACACCTAATACCTTAAAACCA
>NC_029790.2:41381301-41388670 GCF_000816755.2 Arachis ipaensis
AATCTTAGCCTAGTTTCACTAGCCTTTTTCTTTTGTTTTCAATTGAATTATGCACTTTCTTGAGCCATAAGCAAGCTAATTGGGTAGATTTTCATATTTCCTTTGATTTAATCAACCATGTACGAATTCATGCTATTTCATGAGATTTTATACTATAATTGTCACATATTATGAAAGAATGAATATCTCATGATTTTAAGCATAGCTTTGATGTGTTTGGTTGATTAATGATAGGTGAGGAAAGCTTGGAGAAAGGTTGAAGCAAGAAGGAATAGCTAGGAGTAAAGAGAGGACAATAGAATAAGTGAAATTGAACCAGGAAGCAAAAAGCTGGACCTAAAGTTAGCCTCAATCTTTTGCACAAACTTTTGGGTGAAAAGTTAGCCCCAACGTTAGCCCCTAACGTTTGGGCTAACGTTGGCACATGAAAAATACAAGGGGAGGAGCAAAAGTTTGCGCCAACGTTAGCCCCTAACTTTTGGGCTAACGTTGGCACATGAAAATCACCCCCTGGGCACAAAAAGTTTGCGCCAATGTTAGCCCCTAACTTGGTGGCTAACGTTGGCATAAGAAAAACCTCCCTGGCCACCAAAAGTTTGCGCCAACGTTAGCCTCTAACTTTTGGGCTAACGTTGGCACATGAAAAATACAAGGGGAGGAGCAAAAGTTTGCGCCAACGTTAGCCCCTAACTTTTGGGCTAACGTTGGCGCCATAAGTGCACTAAAGAAGGCCAACGTTGGAGCAAAAGTTAGACCCCTAACTTTTGCAGCAACGTGGGTATCAGCAAAATATGGGGGCTGATATGAAAAGTTGGACCAAAAGTTTGCCTCAAACTTTTGCTCCAACTTTTGGTCCAACTTTTGCAAAACTCCAACCTGGTTCATTTGGTTCACTTTGGTTCTTCTCCAAACTCCAAGAGCAATCAACCAAGGCCTCTTTCAACCCAATTCCACCAAGAGCAAAGGCCCAACTCAAGGCTTGAAGATCATTTGAAGAAAGAAAGTCATTTACATTTCTTGCACTTTAAGATTCCGCAATTTACATTTCTTGGATTCTAAGTTTCTGCCGTTTAATTTCTTGTTCTTTAAGATTCAGCAATTTATTTCCTGTTCTCTTTAATTCCATACAATTTAATTTCTACAAATCACAAAACACTCAACCAAATCTTGATTCGCTTGACTAAATCAACCACTAAACTAAAAATTGCTCAATCCTTCAATCCCTGTGGGATCGACCTCACTCCCGTGAGTTATTATTACTTGATGCGACCCGGTGCACTTGCCGGTTAGATTTGTGTGTTTTGGGAGAAATTCATTTTTCCACCAAAATACTCATCAACCACAGACAAGGTTTAGACTTTCCGAATCTCAAGAATGGCCATCCATGGGTTCTAACTCATACCACGAAGATTCTAATATCTCAGACTCGGTCCTCTGTATTAGATATCTAAGAGATACTCATTCTAGCTTATTTGCATGTAGAACGGAAGTGTTTGTCAGGCACGCGTTCATAGGTGAGAATGATGATGAGCGTCACATAATCATCACATTCATCATGTTCTTGTGTGCGAATGGATATCTTAGAATAGGAATAAGCTTGAATTGAATAGAAAAACAATAGTACTTTGCATTAATCTGTGAGGAACAGCAGAGCTCCACACCTTAATCTATGGTGTGTAGAAATTCTACCGTTGAAAATACATAAGTGATAAGGTCCAGGCATGGCCGAATGGCCAGCCCCCTAAACATGATCAAAGGATCAAAAGATAATCCAAAGATGTAAATACAATAGTAAAAAGTCCTATTTATACTAAACTAGTTACTAGGGTTTACAAAATGAGTAATTGATGCAGAAATCCACTTCCAGGGCCCACTTGGTGTGTTCTTGGGCTGATCATTGAGCTTTACACGTGTAGAGGCTTCTCTTGGAGTTGAACGCCAGTTTGCAACCTGTTTCTGGCGTTTAACTCCAGAATGCAGCATGGAACTGGCGTTAAACGCCAGTTTGCATCATCTAAACTCGGGCAAAGTATGGACTATTATATATTGCTGGAAAGCCCTGGATGTCTACTTTCCAACGCAATTGAGAGCGCGCCATTTGGAGTTCTGTAGATCCCGAAAATCCACTTTGAGTGCAGGGAGGTCAGAATCCAACAGCATCTGCAGTCCTTCTTCAACCTCTGAATCTGATTTTTGCTCAAGTCCCTCAATTTCAGCCAGAAAATACCTGAAATCATAGAAAAACACACAAACTCATAGTAAAGTCCAGAAATATAAATTTTATTTAAAAACTAATAAAAATATACTAAAAATTAACTAATTATACTGAAAACTATGTAAAAACAATGCCAAAAAGCGTATAAATTATCCGCTCATCACAACACCAAACTTAAATTGTTGCTTTTGCCCAAGAAACTAAAAATCAAATAGGATAAAAAGAAGAGAATATACTATAAATTCCAAAATATCAATGAAACTTAGCTCCAATCAGATGAGCGGGACTTGTAGCTTTTTGCCTCTTGAATAGTTTTGGCATCTCACTTTATCCATTGAAGTTCAGAATGATTGGCATCTATAGGAACTCAGAGTTCAGATAGTGTTATTGATTCTCCTAGTTCAGTATGTTGATTCTTGAACACAGCTACTTTATGAGTCTTGGCCATGGCCCTAAGCACTTTGTTTTCCAGTATTACCACCGGATACATAAATGCCACAAACACATAACTGGGTGAACCTTTTCAGATTGTGACTCAGCTTTGCTAAAGTCCCCAATTAGAGGTATCCAGGGTTCTTAAGCACACTCTTTATTTTTGCTTTGGACCTTGACTTTAACCGCTCAGTCTCAAGTTTTCACTTGACACATTCACGTCACAAGCACATGGTTAGGGACAGCTTGGTTCAGCCGCTTAGGCCAGGATTTTATTCCTTTAGGCCCTCCTATCCACTGATACTCAAAGCCTTGGATCCTTTTTATTACCCTTGCCTTTTGGTTTTAAGGGCTATTGGCTTTTTCTGCTTGCTTTTTCTTTTTCTTTCCCCTTTTTTCTCGCTATTTTTTCTGCATGCTTTTGTATTCACTGCTTTTTCTTGCTTCAAGAATCATTTTTATGATTTTTTAGATTATCAAATAACATTTCTCCTTTTTCCTTATTCTTCAAGAGCCAACATATTTAACATTCATAAACATCAACTTCAAAAGACATATGCACTGTTCAAGCATTCATTCAGAAAACAAAAAGTATTGTCACCACATCAAAATAATTAAACTAGTTTCAAGGATGAATTTGAAACCATGTACTTCTTGTTCTTTTGTAATTAAAACATTTTTCATTCAAAAGAGGTGATGGATTCATATTCATAACTTTAAGGCATAGACACTTAGACACTAATGATCATGTAGTAAAGGCACAAACATAAATAACATATAAGGCTCAAAAACCGAAAAACAGAAAATAAATAGACAAAGAGATTAAGGAATGAGTCCACCTTAGTGAGGGTGGCATCTTTCTCTCCTTGAAGAACCAATGGTGCTCTTGAGCTCCTCTATGTTTCTTCCTTTTCTTTCTTGCTCCTCCCTCATAGCTCTTTGATCTTCTCTAATTTCATGGAGGATGATGGAGTGCTCTTGGTGCTCCACCCTTAGTTGTCCCATGTTGGAACTTAATTCTCCTAGGGAAGTGTTGATTTGCTCCCAATAATTCTGTGGAGGAAAGTGCATCCCCTGAGGCATCTCAGAAATTTCATGGTGAGGAATTTCCTCATGCTCATGTTGAGGCCCATGATCTCTTATTTGCTCCATCCTTTTCTTAGTGATGGGCTTATCCTCTTCAATGAGGATGTCTCCCTCTATGTCAATTCCAGCCGAATTGCAGAGGTGGCAAATGAGGTGAGGAAAGGCTAACCTTGCCCAAGTGGAGGACTTGTCAGCCACCTTGTAAAGTTCTTCAGGTATAATCTCATGAACTTCCACCTCCTCTCCAATCATAATACTATGGATCATGATGGCCCAGTCTATAGTAACTTCAGACCGGTTACTAGTAGGAATGATTGAGCGTTGAATGAACTCGAGCCATCCCCTAGCCACTGGTTTGAGGTCATGCCTTCTTAATTGAACCGGCTTGCCTCTTGAGTCAATTTTCCATTGAGCTCCTTCCTCACATATGTCTATGAGGACTTGGTCCAACCTTTGATCAAAGTTGACCCTTCTTGTGTCGGGGCGTGCGTTCTCTTCCATCATTGGCAAGTTGAACGCCAGCCTTACATTTTCCGGACTGAAATCTAAGTATTTCCTCCGAACCATAGTGAGCCAATGCTTTGGATTCAGGTTCACACTTTGATCATGGTTCCTAGTGATCCATGCGTTTGCATAGAACTCTTGAACCATTAGGATCCCGACTTGTTGAATGGGGTTGGTGAGAACTTCCCAACCTCTCCTTTGGATCTCAAGTCGGATCTCCGGATACTCATTCTTTTTGAGCTTGAAAGGAACCTCATGGATCACTTTCTTCTTGGCCACAACTTCATAGAAGTGGTCTTGATGGACCTTTGAGATGAATCTCTCCATCTTTCATGACTCAGAAGTGGAAGCAATTGTCTTCCCTTTCCTCTTTCTAGAGGTTTCTCTGGTCTTAGGTGCCATAAATGGTTATGGAAAAACAAAAAGCTATGCTTTTACCACACCAAACTTAAAATGTTTGCTCGTCTCCGAGCAAAAGAAGAAAAAAAGTAGT
Organism: Arachis ipaensis; assembly: GCF_000816755.2. Lineage (NCBI taxonomy): Eukaryota > Viridiplantae > Streptophyta > Magnoliopsida > Fabales > Fabaceae > Arachis > Arachis ipaensis. Next base: position 41,386,032 of record NC_029790.2, read on the forward strand.
AGAAGAAGAAAAAAATGGAGGAGATGGGGGGAGAAGATGTATTCGGCCAAGGAGAAGAAGAGAGTGTTGTGTTGTGTGAAAATGAAGAAGGAGTAAGGGGTTTATATAGGAGTGAGGGGGTGTGTAGGGTTCGGCCATTAGGGTTGGGTTTGGGAGGAAAATTAGTTTGAATTTTGAAGGTAGGTAGGGTTTATGGGGAAGAGAGGGTGGATGTGAGTGGTGAAGAGGTGATGGGANNNNGAAAGAGTGATTGAGGTGATTGGTGAGGGGTATTTGGGGAAGAGTGTTATGAAAAGGTGTGAAGAGGAGAGAAGAAAATGTGGGGGTTCTATGGGGTCCACAGATTCTGAGGGGATCCTGTGGGGTCCAGAGATCAAGTGGGGTCAAGGACTTAACATCCCTGCTCCAATTAGGCGTGTAAAACGCCCTTGCTGGGCAATCCCGGCGTTTAACGCCAGACTGCTGCCTATTTCTGGCGTTAAATGCCCAATGTAGCTTGTTTCTGGCATTTAACGCCAGGTAGATGCTTGTTTCTGGCGTTAAATGCCAGCTTGGTGCCTGTTTCTAGCGTTAAACGCCAGATAGATGCTTGTTTCTGGCGTTTAAATGCCAGACTGCTCTCCTCCAGGGTGTGCTGTTTTTAATGCTATTTTTTCATTTTGTTTTTGATTTTTCAGTAGTTTTTGTGACTCCACATGATCATCAACCTAATAAAACATGAAATAACAAAGAGAAAATAAATTAGATATGAAAACATTGGGTTGCCTCCCAACAAGCGCTTCTTTAATGTCAATAGCTTGACAGTGAGCTCCCATGGAGCCTCACAGATAATCAAAGGTTGGAACCTCCCAACACCAAACTTAGAGTTTGAATGTGGGGGTTCAACACCAAACTTAGAGTTTGATTGTGGCCTCCCAACACTAAACTTAGAGTTTGACTGTGGGGGCTTTAATTGACTCTGCAGTGAGAGAAGCTTTTCATGCTTCCTCTCCATGGTTACAGAAGGAGATCCTTGAGTTTTAAACACAAGGTTGTCTTCATTCAGTTGAAGAATCAATTCTCCTCTGTTCACATCAATCACAGCTCTTGCTGTGGCTAGGAAGGGTCTTCCAAGGATGATGGATTCATCCTCATCCTTCCCAGTGTCTAGGATTATGAAATTAGCAGGGATGTAAAGGCCTTCAACCTTTACTAACACGTCCTCTACTAGTCCATAAGCCTGTTTTCTTGAGTTGTCTGCCATCTCTAATGAGATTCTAGCAGCTTGCACCTCAAAGATCCCAAGTTTCTCCATTACAGAGAGTGGCATTAAATTTATTCCTGACCCCAGGTCACACAGAGCCTTCTCAAAGGTCATGGTGCCTATATTACAGAGAATTAGGAATTTACCAGGATCCTGTCTCTTTTGAGGTAATTTCTGCCTATCCAATGCATCCAGTTCATTGGTGAGCAAGGGATGTTCATCTTCCCAAGTCTCATTACCAAATAATTTGGCATTCAACTTCATGATTGCACCAAGGTACTTAGCAACTTGCTCTTCAGTAACATCTTCATTCTCTTCAGAAGAAGAATACTCATCAGAGCTCATGAAGGGCAGAAGAAGGTTTAATGGAATCTCTATGGTCTCTAGGTGAGCTTCAGATTCCTTTGGTTCCTCATTGAGGAACTCCTTATTGGTCACTGGACATCCCAGGAGGTCTTCCTTACTGGGATTCACGTCCTCTCCCTCCCTTGTAGGTTCAGCCATGATGGTTAAATCAATGGCCTTGCACTCTCTTTTTGGGTTCTCTTCTGTATTGCTTGGGAGAGTACTAGGAGGGGTTTTAGTGACTCTTTTACTCAGCTGGCCCACTTGTGCCTCCAAATTTCTAATGGAGGACCTTGTTTCATTCATGAAAATTAAAGTGGCCTTAGATAGATCAGAGACTATATTTGCTAAGCTAGATGGATTCTGCTCAGAATTCTCTGTCTGTTGCTGAGTGGATGATCGAAAAGGTTTGCTATTGCTAAACCTGTTTCTTCCACCATTGTTAAAGCCTTGTTGAGGCTTTTGTTGATCCTTCCATGAGAAATTTGGATGATTTCTCTATGAGGGATTATAGGTGTTTCCATAGGGTTCACCCATGTAATTCACCTCTGCTATTGCAGGGTTCTCAGGATCATAAGCTTCTTCTTCAGAAGAGGCCTCTTTAGTACTGTTGGATGATTCCTTCAATCCATTCAGACTCTGAGAGATCATATTGACTTGTTGAGTCAATATTTTATTCTGAGCCAATATGGTATTCAGAGTATCAATTTCAAAAACTCCCTTCCTCTGAGGCATCCCATTATTCACAGGATTCCTTTCAGAAATGTACATGAACTGGTTATTTGCAACCATGTCAATGAGTTCTTGAGCTTCTGTAGGCGTTTTCTTTAGGTGAATGGATCCACCTACAGAATGGTCCAATGACATCTTTGATAATTCAGACAGACCATCATAGAATATATCCAGGATGGTCCATTCTGAAAGCATATTAGAAGGACACTTTTTGGTCAGTTCCTTGTATCCCTCCCAAGCTTCATAGAGGGATTCACCTTCCTTTTGTCTGAAGGTTTGAACATCCACTCTAAGCTTACTAAGCTTTTGAGGAGGAAAG
>NC_029790.2:41389307-41400233 GCF_000816755.2 Arachis ipaensis
AAGAAAATATGGAATCCTCTATGTCACAGTATAGAGATTCCTTATGCAAGTATAAGAAGAGAAGAATGTAAGAAGGAGAAGAGGAAAAATTCGAATACAGAGAGGGGGATGGGGTTCGAATTTTTGGGTGGAGGAGAAGTGTTAGTAGATGAATAAATAAATAGAAGGAGGTGAGGAAGAGAAGAATTCGAAAAAAAGTAAAATAAAATAAAAATATTTTAAAATTAAAGTTAAAATTCAAAAATTAAAATTGAAATCAAATTAAATTGAAATTAAAACAATTAGTTAATTAAAAAAATTTTGAAAAAGAGGGAGGTGATTTTCGAAAATTGAAGAGAGGAAATTAGTTAGGTAGTTTTGAAAAAGATAAGAATCAAACAAAAAGATAAGATTAATTGAAAAAGATTTGAAAATCAATTTTGAAAAGATAGGAAGTTAGAAAAGAGGTTAGAAAAGATTTTGAGATTAATTTTGAAAAGAATTTGAAAAAGAAATTTAAAAAAGATTTGATTTTGAAAATTAAAGTTGATTACTTGACTAACAAGAAACAAAAAGATATGATTTTAATTTTTAAAGATTGAACCTTTCTTAATAGGCAAGTAACAAACTTAAATTTTTTTTGAATCAATCACATTAATTGTTAGCATTAATTTTGAAAATTATGAAACAAGATAAGAAAAAGATTTTTTTGAAAATCAATTTGAAATTTTCAAAAATATGAAAGAAAAAATGAAAAAGATTTTATTTTTGAAAAAGATTTGAAAAAGATAGAATTTTTAAATTGAAAATTTGATTTGACTCATAAGAAACAATTAAATTTTAAAAATTTTTGAAAAAGTCAACTCAAATATTCGAATTTTATGAGAAGAAAAAGGGAAAGATATTTTTTTGATTTTTGAATTTTTAATGAAGAAAGAGAAAAACAACAAAAAGACTCGAAACATGAAAGTTATGAATCAAAACAAGAAAAATATGCAAGAACACTTTGAATGCAAAGATGAACACCAAGAACTCTTTGAAGATCATGATGAACATCAAGTATGTATTTTTGAAAATTTTTCAATAAAAGAAAACATGCAAGACACCAAACTTAGAAATTTTTAATATTTAGACACTAAGAAATTGAAAATGCATATGAAAAACTAAAAAAGACACAAAACAAGAAATTTTAAAGATCAAACAAGAAGACTTGTCAAGAACAACTTGAAGATCATGAAGAACAAGAAAGAAATTCAATGCATGTGTTCTTCGAAAATTAAAAGAAAATTAAATGTATGCAATTGACACCAAACTTAAAATTTGACTCAAGACTTAAACAAGAAACATCAATTTATTTTTGATTTTATGATTTTGTTAAATTTTTTTGGTATTTTTTTTGAAAATTATTTTGGGAAGAACAAAGAAGAAAATTTTTTTTTTGTATTTTTCGAAAATAAGAAATAAAAGCTTAAAATTAAAATAAAATTACCTAATCTGAGCAACAAGATGAACTGTCAGTTGTCCAAACTCGAACAATCCCCGACAATGGCGCCAAAAATATGGTGCACGAAATTGTGATTATCAATGGCGCCAACAACTTGGTATGCACAATTGTAATCTCAACTCTTTATCACAACTTCGCACAACTAACCTGAGTAAGGGTCGTCCAAGTAATAAACCTTACATGAGTAAGAGTCGATCCCACGGAGATTGTCGGCCTGAAGCAAGCTATGGTCACCTTGTAAATCTCAGTCAGGCGGATTCAAATGGTTATAGTGAATTGATAATAAACACATAAATAAAATATAAACTGGGATAGAGATACTTATGTAATTCATTGGTGAGAATTTCAGATAAGCGTATAGAAATGCTTTCGTTCCTCCTGAACCTCTGCTTTCCTGCTGTCTTCATCCAATCATTCCTACTCCCTTCCATGGCAAGCTGTATGTAGGGCATCACCGTTGTCAATGGCTACATCCCATCCTCTCTGTGAAAATGGTCCAATGCGCTGTCACTGCATGGCTAATCATCTGTCGGTTCTCGATCATACTGGAATAGGATTTACTATCCTTTTGCGTCTGTCACTACGCCCAGCACTCGCGAGTTTGAAGCTCGTCATAGCCATCCCTTCCCAGATCCTACTCGGAATACTACAGACAAGGTTTAGACTTTCTGGATCTCAAGAATGGCGATCCATGGGTTCTAAATTATACCACGAAGATTCTAATATCTCGGACTCGGTCCTCTGTATTAGATATCTAAGAGATACTCATTCTAGCTTGTTTGCATGTAGAACGGAAGTGTTTGTCAGGCACGCGTTCATAGGTGAGAATGATGATGAGCGTCACATAATCATCACATTCATCATGTTCTTGTGTGCGAATGGATATCTTAGAATAGGAATAAGCTTGAATTGAATAGAAAAACAATAGTACTTTGCATTAATCTGTGAGGAACAGTAGAGCTCCACACCTTAATCTATGGTGTGTAGAAACTCTACCGTTGAAAATACATAAGTGATAAGGTCCAGGCGTGGCTGAATGGCCAGCCCCCTAAACATGATCAAAGGATCAAAAGATAATCCAAAGATGTAAATACAATAGTAAAAATTCCTATTTATACTAAACTAGTTACTAGGGTTTACAGAATGAGTAATTGATGCAGAAATCCACTTCCGGGGCCCATTTGGTGTGTTCTTGGGCTGAGCATTGAGCTTTACACGTGTAGAGGCTTCTCTTAGAGTTGAACGCCAGTTTGCAACCTGTTTCTAGCGTTTAACTCCACTTTGCAACCTGTTTCTGGCGTTTAACTCCAGAATGCAGCATGGAACTGGCGTTGAACGCCAGTTTGCGTTGTCTAAACTCGGGCAAAGTATCGACTATTATATCTTGCTGGAAAGCCCTGGATGTCTACTTTTAAACGCAATTAAGAGCGTGCCATTTGGAGTTCTGTAGCTCCAGAAAATCCACTTTGAGTGCAGGGAGGTCATAACAGCATCTGCAGTCCTTCTTCAACCTCTGAATCTGATTTTTGCTCAAGTCCCTCAATTTCAGCCAGAAAATACCTGAAATCACAGAAAAATATACAAACTCATAGTAAAGTCTAGAAATGTGAATTTTATTTAAAAACTAATAAAAATATACTAAAAACTCACTAAATTATACTGAAAACTATGTAAAAACAATGCCAAAAAGCGTATAAATTATCCGCTCATCATAGATACAGAATTAGCCAACAATGTTCAGTTTAACTAAGCACTTGAGCATTCCAACTCAAGTGTCTCCTCTTAATCAACCCCCATGTCAAGTGGAATTTCTACTCCATTGACATGGAATTAACACTCATAAAAATATAAGAAGACATAATTAAATGAAATAAAATAGAGGTTTAAAATTAATTAAAAATAAAAATAACTCTATATATTAATAAATTCAAAATGCAACATACTTATTTGAATAGGGTCAATGAGCAATGAATAAAAGTAAAGGAATAAGGAAACAAACTAAAGTAATGTCTTCACGGAGGTAATGACTCTTCAGCATCCAAAAATCCAAAGCAAAAGCATAAACTATCAATGTAAAGCTAATTTAGATTTAGATCTAAAACTAAAAGTAATCATAATATCGATGTATCTGAATGTGTGTGGATGCGTCTTGAGTCTCTGCTTGTTTCCTAGGTTTAGTCTGTGTTTTTGGGCCGAGAACTGGGTTAAAACGCGGCCCAAAATCGTCTACAGCGTATTCTTTAATTTCTGCAGATTGCACAGGTCATGCGTACACGTTGTCCACGCATTCGCGTCATTCAGCGATTTTCCTTGTCATGCGTTCGTGTTGTCCACGCGTTCGCGTCATTCGTGCAGACTTCAATCCACGAGTTTGCGTCAGGCACGCGTTCGCGTCGCTGCGATTTCTTCTTTTCGCGCGCTCGCATGAACCATGCGCTTGCGTCATTGTTCGCTGGTCATCTCCTTGGTTTCTTGTGTTTCTTCCATTTTTGCAAGCTTCCTCTCCATTCTCCAAGCCATTCCTGCCCTATGAAGCCTGAAACACTTAACACATGGATCACGATATCGAATGGGATAAAGGAGAGTTAAAATGTATAATTAAAAGATCTCTAGGAAGCAAATTTTCAACCATCAAACAATTTTGGGAAGGATTGTAATATCATGCTAATCATATGAATAAGTAGGTAAAGACTTGATAAAACCATTCAATTAAACACAATATAAATCATTCAAGAGAAGACAACATTCACATGTCCATCTAGCGTGTTCGCCTATAGACGAATGCCATTTGGCCTGTGTAATGCGCCTACCACCTTTCAGAGATGCATGCTATCCATCTTCTCTGATATGGTCAAGAAATTCTTTGAAGTATTCATGGATGACTTCTCTGTCTATAGAGACTCATTTGACTCCTGTCATGATCATCTGACCCTGGCCCTGAAATGATGCCAAGAAACAAATCTAGTTCTAAACTGGGAGAAATGCTACTTTATGGTAACTGAAGGCATTGTTATTGGGCATCCGATCTCAAATAATTGGATAGAGGTGGATCAAGCTAAGGTGGAAGTGATCGAATGCTTGCCTCCACCTACTAATGTTAAGGCAATCAGAAGCTTCCTAGGACATGCAGGGTTTTAAAGGCGGTACATAAAAGATTTTTCAAAAATTACCAAACCCCTGTGTAATCTCTTGGCCACTTATATTCCATTCGTCTTTGACCAAGAATGCCTGCATGCCTTTGAAACTCTGAAGGCCAAGCTTGTCACTGCTCCTATCATCTCTGCACCCAACTGGGACTTGCCATTTGAGCTAATGTGTGATGCAAGTGATCATGCAATTGGCGCAGTCCTAGGTTAGAGACATGACAAGCTTCTGCATGTCATTTATTATGCTAGTCGCATCTTAAATGATGCACAGAAAAACTATACTACTACAGAAAAGGAGCTGCTTGCAGTAGTTTATGCCATTGACAAGTTTAGATCCTACCTAGGATCTAAGGTCATTATTTATACTGACCATGCTGCTCTAAAGTATCTACTCACTAAGCAGGAGTATAAACCCAGACTTATAAGATGGGTATTACTCCTGCAAGAGTTTGATATAGAAATTAGAGACAGAAAATGGACAGAAAATTAGGTGGCTTATCACTTGTCCCGGATTGAGCCAGTAGCAGGGACTTTTTCTCCCTCCACTGACATATCTGAATCCTTTCCAGATGAGCAACTTTATGCCATCCGGACAGTACCTTAGTTTGTAGACATTGCAAACTACAAGACTATACGGTTCATTCCCAAGGAGTTTACCAGGCACCAAGCCCAGAAACTCATGCATGATACAAAATATTACCTATGGGATGAGCCATATCTCTTTAAGAGATGCTCAGATGGAATAATCTAATCCTGTGTGTCTGAAGAAAAGACACAAAGAATTCTATGGCATTGCCTTGGCTCTGACTATGGAGGACACTTTGGAGGCGAGCGAACAATAACTAAGGTACTCCAAAGTGGCTTTTACTGGCCTACTCTCTTTAAGGATTCTAGAGAGTTTGTCCGTAACTATGATAGTTGCCAAAGAGCTGGCAACCTTCCTCATGGTCACGGCATGCCTCAGTAAGGAATCCTAGAGATTGAGTTGTTTGACATATGGGGCATAGATTTCATGGGACCATTCCCGCCTTCATACTCAAACACCTACATCCTTGTGGCAGTAAATTATGTGTTTAAATGGGTTGAAGCAATAGCAACACCCACTAATGACACAAGAGTAGTAATAAAGTTCCTCCAGAAGAACATCTTCAGCAGATTTTGTGTCCCTAGGACACTAATTAGTGATGGAGGAACTCATTTCTGTAATAAACAGCTAAATTCTGTCTTAAGCCGTTATAGAGTTCGCCATAAAGTAGCAACATCGCATCATTCCCAAACTAATGGGCAAGCTGAAGTCTCAAATAGAGAACTAAAGCGAATCCTAGAGAAGATAGTAAGTGCCTCTAGAAATGATTGGGCCAGAAGGCTTGATGATGCTCTGTAGGTATACAGAACAGCTTTCAAAACCCCCATTGGAACTTCACCATATCAGTTAGTATATGGGAAGTCTTGTCATTTGCCAGTAGAACTAGAACACAAGGCCTATTGGGCCACTAGATTCCTCAACCTCGATGCTAAAGCAGCAGGAGAAAAATGGCTGCTCCAGCTAAATGAGTTAGATGAATTCTGCTTAGATGCATTTGAGAATGCAAAGATCTATAAGGATAAGGCAAAGAGGTGGCATGACAGGAAGATAGCTTCTAGAGTCTTTGAACCAGGGAAGAAAGTTCTGCTCTTCAACTCAAGGCTTAGATTATTCCCTGGGAAACTCAAATCCTGCTAGAAGGGACCGTATGTGACTACAAGAGTATCACCTTATAGACACATAGAACTTCAAGGAAAAGATCCTGAAAATAGGTTCACTATCAATGGATAAAGAGTCAAACATTACCTTGAAGGGGATATAGAGCCAGGAGGCTCAACACTGTTACTAAATTAAGTACAGTGAAGTCCAGCTAAAGACTCTAAAGAAGCGCTTGTTGGGAGGCAACCCAACCTTACTCAACTCTATTTATTTTCTTTCATTTTTTTTCCTTTCAGTTGTTAGAGTCATGATCACGTGCATCAGTCAAGAGACAGAATTTCACAACAATGAAAACAAAGCACCCTGGATGGAGTGTCAAAGTGAAACGCCAGTGAGAAAGCCCTCACTGGCGTTCAACGCCCATCATGGGCAGTATTGCTGGCGTTGAATGCCAGCCAGGGAGCATACCCTGAGCGTTCAAACGCCAGCGAAAGAGAGCAAGAAATCTAGAATTCCTAACTGGACCTACCCCACCTTCTTCTACTCTACTTTGCTCGAGGATGAGCAAAACTCTTAAGTTTGGTATTACAAAAGCTTTGCTTTTTGACTTCTGCCACTCCTAAGTATGGAAGAAGAGGATGGAGCAAACTAGGAAGCATGCACAAGGGCCTGTGCAGCTGCCTCAACAAAGACAAAGGAGTGACATTGAAGAGATCAAGCACTACATTAGATCCTCAAGGAGGAGCACTAGTCACCATCATTCAGGTGGATTCATTCTCTTTACACCCCTTTCCTATTATTTTTTTATTTTATATCTTTTTATTTATATGTTCTCTAGTTCTAGTTGCATGATCATTTGCATTGATGTATTAAAGTTGTAAAATGTTCCATATATCTCTCACCTTACCTAAATAAATTTTTTTTATATTGAAAAGAATTGAGAGATGCATGAATTTCAAGTTTAAAATAAAATTAGTTTAATTATGTTGATGTGGTGTCATTTGCTTTTGTTTTCTAAATGTGTGAATTAAACAGTGCATATTTGAAATTGAAATTTTAGAATGTTGGCTCTTGAAAGAATAAGGAAAAAGGAAAAATATTATTGATAATCTAAAAAATATAAAAAATTGATTCTTGAAGCAAGAAAAAGCAGCAAAAAGCCAAAGAAAAAGCATATTGCAAAAGAAAAAAAATATATAGCATGTGAAAAAGAAAGAAAAAATGGCAAAAAAGAAAAAAAATAAAAGCAGAAAAATCCATTACTGCCCAAAAATGCAGGAAAAGGAGGGCGGATTGAAAAAATCAGTAACCCTTTAAACCAAAAGGCAAGGGTAAAAGGACCCAAGGCTTTGAGCATTAATGGATAGGAGGGCCCAAAGGAATAAAATCCTGGCCTAAGTGGCTAAACCAAGCTGTCCCTAACCATATGCTTATGGCGTGAAGGTGTCAAGTGAAAAGCTTGAGACTGAGCGGTTTAAGTCGTGGTCCAAAGTAAAAGAGTGTACTTAAGAACTCTGGACACCTGTATCTGGTACTCTAGCAAAGTTGAGTCACAATCTGAAAAGGTTCACCCAGTTAAAGTGACTGTGGTATTATTGTATCCGGTGGTAATACTGGAAAACAATGTGCTTAGGGTCACGGCCAAGACTCTAAAAAGCTGTGTTCAAGAATCAAAATAAGCTTAACTAAGAAAGTCAATAATATCATCTTGATTCTAAGTTCCTAAGGATGCCAACATCTCTGAGTTTCAATGGATAGTGAGATGACAAAACTGTTCAGAAGCAAAAAGCTACTAAGTCCCGCTCATCTGATTTTTAACTAAGCTTTATTTGAAACTTAGAAATTTATTGTGTCTTAATTTTCTTTTTATCCTACTGTGTTTTTAGTTGCTTAGGGTCAAGCAACAGTTTAAGTTTGGTGTTGTGATGAGTGGATATTTTATACGCTTTTTGACATCACTTTCATATAGTTTTTAGTGTGTTTTATTTAGTTTTTATTAAGCTTTTATAGGTTTTAGTATTAAATTCACATTTTTGGATTCTACTATAAGTTTTTGTGTTTTTGGGCAATTTCAAGTATTTTCTGGGTGAAATTGAGGAGCTGGAGCAGAAGTCTGATTCAGAGACAGAGAAAGCACTGCAGATGTTGTTCAGATCTGGCCTGCCTGCATTTGGAAGAGCTTTTCTAGAGCTATAGAGATTTAAATGGAGCAATCTCAACGGATATGGAAAGCTGACTTCCATAGCTTTCCAGAAATATATAATAGTCCATGCTTTTCTTCACATTAGAAGGCCCAAAACTGGCGTCCAATGCCAGCTTCCTGCACCCTTCCAGGTGTCTAGCGCCCAAGGAGCAGAGCCCAGCATCTAAAGGCCCAAAGGGGACCCCCTAGCTAGCGTTACACACCCAAGGAGCCTCAGAGCACATGGATCTCATCAAATCTCAGCCAAAATACTCACCAAGTGGGCCCCAGAAGTGGATTTTAGTACTAAATAAACTATTTTACCCTTACTAGTCATCTGTTTAGTCTTTAAAGTATATTTTACATGATTTTCATCATCATCATACACCATACACATTTTTACCATTGTTTTCACATCAGTATGAGTTTCTAAACCTCCTAGATTGAAGGGAGGAGCCCTGCTGAGTCCTATGAATTAATAAAAGTATTATTGTTTCTCTTGTATCCGTGTTTGATAAATTCTAAGATGTATATTCGTTCTTCATCACTATGAATGCGTTGAACTGGCATACAGTTATCACATTCTACATGGGTTTAGAGTGCATCTTTCATCGGATAATGATGAACCACCAGCTTGAATATACATCTCTCAGATGGCTAATCCACGATTTCATTGGGGTCTTCTCGAGACATCAGTTCAGCCGATTTCCTGGGAGATTAGGGTCTCTGTGGTAGAGGCTAGAACCTAAGGCGCAGCATCCTCCGATCTGGAAGACTCAACCTTGTCTGTGGCATTTTGTGTAGGATCATCAAGGAGAATGAACTGCAGAAGCTTCACCCTCAATCAGAATAGATCCGCACTAAACCTGGGGTCAGATCTGGAGGAGTATTGACAGCTGCTCAAACCAGTGTCAATCACATACAGCCTTCCATTGAAGAAATCACTCACAAGCAAGGAGAGCAGTAGTACCAGAGTTAATTCAGAAAGACAAAGCAACTCCAACTCTCAACTCTATTCCTATTACTTAATCTAATTGGTTTTACCCCTTTCAAACATTATTCTTACAACTCTATTCCTCTTCCTATCCTTTAACTTTATTACAATTCAGTATTCCTTTCACAATCAACAACTCCTTTTAATCTACCTGACTAAGATTTGCAGGATAACCATAGCTTGCTTCAAGCCAACAATCCTCGTTGGATCGATCCTGACTCACTCAAGTATTACTTGGATGACCCAGTGCACTTGCTGGTACAGCTGTATGAAAGTGTGGGGATTCGTGCACCAATTACTCGCCGCAAGAGTTCACCTAAACCCTCAATATACAAAACCCAAAAATCACGAATTGAAGAGGGAGAGAACTGGGCACGAAATCTCAAATTTCTTACCAAATTGTTCAGTGAGTTTTGTAAAAAATTCTGAGACGAACACGTGGTCGCTAACAGCTTATCAATCAGAGCTCCAGATTGAAAGTTATGATGAATGAAAGTTTGAGCTACATTAGTAAAAATAATTACTAATGTTTAATTAGAATCATTTTACCTTAGTTTTTTTCCTTTCTCATTTTCAGTCCTGATAATATAAAGTTGTTTTGTACATGCATTCAATTACGTAATGCTACATTAGTAAAAATAATTACTTTTTACATTAACTGCGTAAATAGTCATCTAAAAAAATGGAAATAATTGTACGACTATATAAAACGTTTTATACTATGAGAACACTCAAATTAAATTCTATATATATTATCATAAAAACTTTAACTAATAACGGTTAAAATGGTTCGGATATCCAAATAAAATAAGTTACATGTGAAAATAAAATCCATACCCAAAAGGAAAAGTCCATATAATATAAGAGTCCAATAAAGAAAAGGACATGATGAACCTAGTGACATTTCATGATTGAAGAATCCGAGAACCTCTTTCTTTTCTTCCCGACAAGAACTATATACACATATATTAGAAATTAAAGTAGTATGCATATATGTTACGTTACAATATTGTTACTATGCGATTTTGGAACATCCAAGGCATTATTAGTTTACAGCAAGATTCCTGCTATTTTTTAGTAGCTCCCTTTACTTTCATAGCAGATATTAGACATTAGAATGGAAGGCCCCCTTAGTTTTGTTGTTGTTGAGATATATAATAATAATGTATGTATACTACACAATGAATATAAGGTTCTGATTTCTTTGTAGTTTGTAAGTACAGCACACACATGTCAGCATTCATTATATTATTGGTGAAATTCGTGGTTTACCTTATATATGTACGATTTTTAATTATTTGTGGCTCTCGTGTTATATTTAAACTAGTGTCTTTCCATCATAATATTATAAAAATATAAATCTTTTAAAATTATCTTAATTTTATCTTAATATTATAAATTATGATATAAAAATTTATAAAATCAAACTATTTTTTA
>NC_029790.2:41400269-41404540 GCF_000816755.2 Arachis ipaensis
TTATCCAGTATTTAAAAGAAATTAATGTACATACTTTTATATTTGATTAGGTGTTAAGTCTATTAAACAAATAAAAAAAAATTCATGTTTGTTATTTAAAATTAACAAGCATATGCGTGGAAAGTTCAATATCCAATATCCAGTACGCGTGGCCACGCGTACGCGTGACAAACGTTACGTGCCTCAGTTACGAGAAAACGCTGGAACCAATTTCTGAGCTGCTAGCTGCTTAGTTTCAGGCCCGAAATTGAAGACAAGAGGCTGGGGGTGGAGCTGACCATTCATTCATTCACACTTTAGGTTTTAGATGTAGAATTCTAGAGAGAGAGGCTCTCTCCTCTCTCTAGGTTTAGGATTTCTTCTTTCAATTAATTCTTAGATTTAAGTTTCGGTCTTATTTTAATTTAGCTTTCTCTTACTTTTATTTGCTCTAACACTTTAGTTATCTACTTCTCTTATTGATTCCTTTATTTTGTCCATTTAGTTTATGAACTCTTGTGTTACTTTTAGTTCCCTTTTTAATGCAATTTTATGTTTCATATTTATGGCTTCTTTCTTTAATAGTTGGTTATTGATTTCTTGCAATTGTTAGTCTTAGGTTTTATTATTCCTTGTTAATTTTCTATGTTTTCATTTTGTGCCTTCCAAGTATTTGATAAAATGCTTGGTTGGATTTTGAATTAGATTTTTGTGTTCTTAGCTTGGGTTGATGATTTGGAGACTCTTGAGTTATCAAGACCCTTTTGTTAATTGGTAATTGAAGGTTTCCGGTTAGCTTAAACTTCACTAAATCTAGTCTCTCACTAAGAGTTGACAGGGACTTGTGAACTCAAGTTGATTGCACACACTTGACTTTCCTTCATTGGTTAGTGGTTAACTAAGTGAAGGCAATTTACATTTACCATCACAATTGACAATGATAATGAGGATAGGACTTCTAATTTTCTTTCCTTGCTAAGGGCTCTCTCAGTTATTAGTTTATTTTCTTGCCATTTTACTTTCTTGTTTCTTATTACAAAAGCCAAAAATATACTTTTCCATAGCCAATAATAAACATACTTCCCTGCAATTCCTTGAGAGACGACCCGAGATTTAAATAGTTTGGTTAATTTTATTGGGTTTACTTAAGTGACAAACAACCTAAACGTTGATTGAGGTTTAATTGTCGGTTTAGAAATATACTTGCAACGCGATATTTTTGTGAAAATCTTTACCGATATTTTTTCTCCTATCAGTACCAGTTTTTGCTATGAAAATTCTTAGCTACCATCCAACTGTGTATATAAGTAAATCTTGTTCCCATTATGACTTGACAGATTTGTTCTCTGCACCTATGCCCAAGATGATGTTAGTGCTGGATCCTGGTTAATTAAAAATTGAAAACTTTGCTTCATTCTCTCTGTTGTATTATTGTATTGCATCTATGCTAGACTCTATTTGTTTACTTTTGATCATTAACCATGTGCTAATCATTGATGTAACATAGAATTGTAGTATTTGTGTTGTTTAAATTTGTATTATGCTTTATTACTTTTCAAGAGAACTTTGTGTATAAATATTTAATTGAATTTAATGAAATATTTCATTTTATAATAATTAATTTTAGTATATTTATATTATGTACAATAATAATAATTGTTGGTAAAAATAATTTAAAATTTTAGAAAAATGATAGGTTGTTATTTCTAAAAGTGAGTATAATTAAAAAAATCTTAAGATTTTAGTGGCAATAGTAATAGCAACTAAAAGTAAATAATATTACAATTTTAGAATCATTTTTAGTGGCCATATAAATTGCCGATAAAATGAGTTTTGGCGGCAATAGTAATGGCCACTAAAAGTGAATAATATTGCAATCCTAGAATTCCTTTTGGTGGCCATATAAATTGCTAAAAAAATGGCCGCTAAAAATTATATACTTTTTGCGGCCATTAAAAAGTCTTTACCGGCAAATGTTATAATTGCCACTAAAACCTTTTAGCGACAAAGCATAAGACGCTAATATTTAATTGCTGGTAAATGTATTAGTGGCTATTTTTATTGCCGCTAAAAACAAAATAAATGGCCACTAAAAGTGATATTTTTGTAGTGCCATTGCATGAACATCTAGTTATCAACTAAAGCCCTAGTCATCAAGTATAAAATTTTCAATAACCAATCTAAACAATTTAATAAAACAATCAATAATTTGTGCGCAACTAAATATGTGCTCAAGTGTTCAACAAACTCACAATCCATAGAGCATATGATGTAAACAAATCAATTATTTAGCACAAAGAAAAAAAAAACAGGAATTGCTAGAATAAAAACCAACCATCCGGATATGTAATAAAGTAATCTTCCATGTTGAATCAAATAAAGATTGACTACGGTCACCTAAATTAAGTGACTTCGCATTCAAAAGTCCATACCACATACCAAAATTACTGTACTAACTAAGCCAAAATTTGACAAAATTTTGAATGCTGAAATAGAAAAACCAAGCAAACCAACAACAACAACAATCTGTTTAACAAAGTCCAATTTTTCACAATCCAACATTTAGTGTACAGAAGCAGAACAATCAAGTAACACATCAAAATTCATTGAATAAACATCTAGTTATCAACTAAACCCTTAGTCACCACCTAACCTTTTAATGCACCAATGAGGGTGGATAGCCCTGCCGATAGGGGGATTTTGGGAGTGACGGCAATGCAACTAGGAAGCTGTGCGGCCACGTAGATGTGCGTTGAAGAGGACAGTGACACCATTGGGTGCGGGGGCTTCTGGCCGAACTGGGAACGCACGAATAAGGCTGGCCGCGCAGTTGCTGAGAGGTCGACGCCGGATGGGGATGGGTGCCGTAGCATCTACTGGTCCGAGGCATTAATCGACGAGGAATATGACTGATGAAGAGAGATACTACGGTGGTTGAAACGACCTGAGGGTGGCTTCTGGCGCAGTAGAGAGAGACAACCCTTGCAAAACAGACGCATGGTGGGATGACCTACCTTCCGCGTTGATGGCTACCGGCGAGAGAGAGAGAGAGAGAGAGAGAGAGAATAAAAAGTTGATGTTCTAAATTTATGCTTATAAAAAACTTATTCTCTTTTTACTATGCACAAAGTTTATAAGTACTATCCTTCTCAAGTTCATAATAAATCATTAATAATTAAATAAAAAATTTATAATTTTACAAGTTAAATTAAAACACATAAAATTAAAACAAATAAATTAATAATCTAACCTAAAATATAATCATTCGAATCTTAAAAAAAATAAAATTAAATTATTATCTAATATTATTTATGGAGGGTTTGAAAATATAGGTAGTATATTTATCTAATCTTCTTACGGTTTTGTGAAAAATTAAAACACTAATTTAATACCATACCTATTCTTTCCAATAATCTACTTAGAGAGAACAACATGGTCTTTTAACACATCTTCCAATTCAACTAAGATAAGCTAAATTAAAAGCTTAATACCACACCTGTTCAACCAACTTACTCAGTGAAAGAATAACGTAGTTTTTTACTTATTTTTTATCTCACTAAAAGAAACATAAGTTAAAGTTAGATAAAGAAAACAAAAGATAATAAAAAGTAAGTTGAAGTTATTAACAAAAAAACAAATAAAGAAGAAAATATAACCTGAACTTGCAATTTCAAATAAAACATCCATAGATAAAAAGTACAAGAAGAAACGGTTTCAATATGGAGGAAATTAAACCTCTTCTTCTTTGTTTGAGTTAATGAAAATTATACTTTATGTAGAGTTTTAATAATAGTATGTTCTTATTAATATTTTTTATAAAATGGTTTTTATCAATAAATTAAAAAAAATATAAAAATTATATAATTTATATATTTTTAAAATTTTTATAAATAATAACATGAGAATTTTATATGAGTTATATCGATTTAATATTAAAAATTTACTTAAAACGATCCCTCTGTTATTTTTTAGAATTGTTACACATATTACCTGATATTAAAACCGGGTTATGTTCTTTAATTTTTTTTCATTTTTTTTAAGGGTTTCATTTGTAGGGATTGGGATTAAATAGCCGTGGTAAGTGGGTTCCTGGGAGAAAGGGGGTTTTAGCGGTGACAGTGGGAGTCATTAGTAAGGTAAGTGGCCGTCATCTTCGAGACGGTGGCAGTTGGTAGCAGCCGGGGGCATCAGGAAGGGGGCACGCAGACAGGAAGCGAGTAGCCGTCTGTTTCAACCTTTCCTGGGGTAAGTAGGGGTAGCACGCAGAGAGAGAGAGAGAGAGAGAGAGAGAG
>NC_029790.2:41404565-41410389 GCF_000816755.2 Arachis ipaensis
TTCATTATATTATTGGTGAAATTCGTGGTTTACCTTATATATGTACGATTTTTAATTATTTGTGGCTCTCGTGTTATATTTAAACTAGTGTCTTTCCATCATAATATTATAAAAATATAAATCTTTTAAAATTATCTTAATTTTATCTTAATATTATAAATTATGATATAAAAATTTATAAAATCAAACTATTTTTTAAAAAAAAATTATAAAAGACAAAAAAATTCTATTAACTAAAATTACCAAAATCTCTATATAAAAAAATTTTAGTTATTATTTTTACATGAAAGAGTTTAATTTTTTATTAATAATTAATTTTAATATTTATTATCCAGTATTTAAAAGAAATTAATGTACATACTTTTATATTTGATTAGGTGTTAAGTCTATTAAACAAATAAAAAAAAATTCATGTTTGTTATTTAAAATTAACAAGCATATGCGTGGAAAGTTCAATATCCAGCGACGCGTACGCGTGGCCACGCGTACGCGTGACAAACGTTACGTGCCTCAGTTACGAGAAAACGCTGGAACCAATTTCTGAGCTGCTTTTGACCCAGTTTCAGGCCCGAAATTGAAGACAAGAGGCTGGGGGTGGAGCTGACCATTCATTCATTCACACTTTAGGTTTTAGATGTAGAATTCTAGAGAGAGAGGCTCTCTCCTCTCTCTAGGTTTAGGATTTCTTCTTTCAATTTCTCCTTAGGTTTAGTTTCAGTCTTATTTTAATTTAGTTTTCTCTTTCTTTTTATTGTTCTAGTATCTTAGTTTATCTTCTCTTGTTGATTTCTTTATTTTTCCAATTTAGTTTATGAATTCTTCTTGTTAAATTCAATTTCCTTTTAATGCTGAGTGATTCATGTTTATGGCTTCTTTCTTTAATTGTTGGTTATTGATTTCATCCATTTGTTAGTCTTAGATTTTATTATCTCTTATTAATTTTCTATAATTTTATTTTGTGCCTTTCAAGTGTTTGATAAAATGGTTGGTTGGACTTTAAAATAGATTTTTATGTTCTTGACTTGGATTGATTAATTAGAGACCCTTGAGTTATCAAAATTCTTTTGTTGTTTGACGATTGAAAGTTGCTAGTTGGCTTAAGCCTCACTAAATCTAATATTTGATTAGGACTTGTGAACTTAAATCGATTTTGCTCGCTTGACTTTCCTTCATTTGTTAGAGGATAACTAAGTGAAAGCGATTTGCACTTACCATCACAATTGATGATGATATGAGGATAGGAATTCCAATTCTCAATCCTTGCTAGGACCTTTCTTAGTTGTTAGTTTATTTTTCAAAACCCCAAAAAGAAGTACATCATAACCAATAATAAATACACTTCCCTGCAATTCCTTGAGAGACGACCCGAGGTTTGAATACTTCATTTTATTTTATTGAGGTTTGTACTTGTGACAAACAATTTAAACGTTGATCGAGGATTGCTTGTCGATTTAGAACTATACTTACAATGAGAATTTTTTGAGAAATTCTTTACCGACAATTTTCCCACGTCAAGTTTTTGCGTTGTTGCCGGGGAATTGCAAATATGTGCCTTATTATTGGTTATTGTTAATATTGTGAATATGTTTGCCTTTTTGCTTCTTTGTTAGTTTTTGCTAGTTTTAGGACTTTGCTTACTCGTTTCTTATTAGTTCTTGTTTTTATTTACTCTTTTCATTATGAATTCTCACCCCTTTGGCTATGAGTTTAGTTACAATAATGTTGTAGGGAATAAAAGCTACAATGAGGATATGTAACAAAGATGGAACAATCAAAGGTGGGAGGAGCCATATGCTTATGATCAACCTTCTTGTCAACAACCTCCTCCAATGTACTATAAGCAAGAGTCATTCCAAGATGCATACCAATCCGATGGCTATGATGGACCTCCATGTTATTATCAACAACCTCCACCATATGCCTATGAACCTCCTCCACAACATAGTCCTCAACCACCATACTCACAAGCTCCCTACCACCAAACACCTCCATATAACCCTAATTCATATCCCCCATACCAACCACCATATGAGCCATGTGAACAAGCACCCATTGAACCACCACAATTCCAACATCATTACCTTCACAACGCTTCTTTTCCCTCCAACCAAGTTCCTATGGATCATACACTTGGTATCATTCTTCAAGAGCAAGAAGAGCTTCAAACCACACTCAACTCTACCTTCACCAGTTTCACCTCTACCCTCCAAGAGCTTATATCCCGTCTACCTCCACCTTCTAACAACAAACAAAGCATCTTCCAATCTCCGAGCTTTAATGCATCTCCTTTTCCACCGCAAGATGAACTCTCTTTTCCACCACAACCCTCCATGGAAGAGTATATATATCCATCATTCTAAGAGCGATATGATCCTACTTATGTTAGCCAACTGAAACAAGAGCCAATGGATCGTCTCAAGGAAGCAATGGATCGGTTTCAAGCAATCATCTATAAAAAGGAGCAAGAGGAAGTCCAAAGGACGCGCGAAACTATCATGGCTAACATTGCTAAAAGTCAAGCCACCGTGGACTCATGGGATACATGTCACAAGCAAAGTATTTCCATGGATGAATATGGAAAATCAACCGACGAGAGGAGAGGTGCGCGTACGCAAACCCCACACCTTTTTGTATGGGAAGTACCAGCAAGGGCACTGGGTCATCCAAGTAATACCTGAGCGAGTCAGGGTCGATCCCACGAGGATTGTGGCTTGAAGCAAGCTATGGTTGTCTTTCAGGTCTTAGTTAGGCGGAATCAGAAGGTCTTTGGATTAGAGGGAACTATTCATAGTTTGTATTTGTAAAACAACTATTTTCAGGGATGGGAATAGAGTTGAGAGTTGGAGTTGCTTTGTCTTTCTAAAGTAACTTTGGTACTACTGTCTTCCTTGCTTGTGAATGATCTTCTTCTATGGCAGGCTGTAAGTGATCAAAGCCATTTCCTGGAGTCATTGATCTCCTCTGCTACAGAATAAATACGGCCATGATTGGCCGTGGTTACTCAATCTGATGAAGGGTGAAGCGCATAGCACTCCATTCTCTTGGCGATCCTACTCAAAACGCCACAGGCAAGGTCAAATCTTTCGAATCAGAGAATGCTGCTTCTTTGGATTCTAGCCTATACCACGGAGACCCTAACCTCCCCAGAAATTGGCTAAACTGATGTCTCGAGAAGTCTCCAACAAAGTCGTAGATTAATCGTCTGAGAGATGTATAAACATAGCTGTTGGCTCGTGCTTTTCTTCCAAGTACTCACACAAACCCAAGTAGACACGGGTGTTTGTCAGGCATGTTCGTCTTAATGTGATGAACAGAGCTAATTTGTCAGATCATCCTGCTCACCACGATGAAGATTGGAATATACATCTTAGAGATAGATCAAACACGGATCGAAGAAGAAACAATAGTACTTTTATTAATTCATAGGACTCAGCAGGGTTCCTCCCCTCAACCTAGGAGGTTTAGAAACTCATACTGAAAGTAAAAACAAAGTAAAAATGAAAATAGGGCTGAACGGTGTATGATGTCTCAAAATCATGTAAAATACACTTTCAATACTAAACAGATGACTAGTAAGGGTAAAACAGTCTATTTAGTGCTAAAATCCACTTCTGGGGCCCACTTGGTGAGTGTTTGGGCTGAGATTTAATGAGATCCACGTGCTATGAGGCACCTTGGGCGTGGAATGCCAGCTAGGGGGTCCTCTCTGGGCCTTTGGATGCTGGGCTCTGCTCTTTGGGCGTTGGACGCGTGGAAGAGGGCAGGAAGCTGGCGTTGGACGCCAGTTTTGGTCTTTCAAATCTGAAGCAAAGTATGGACTATTATATAGTGCTGGAAAGCTCTGGAAGTCTGCTTTCCATAGCTGTTGATAGTGCTTCATTTGGACATCTGTAGCTCCAGAAAACTCTTTCGAATGCAGGCAGGTCAGATTTGGACAGCATCTGCAGTGCTTTCTCTGTCTCTGAATCAGATTTTTGCTCCAGCTCCTCAATTTCAGCCAAAAAATACCTGAAATTTCCCAAAAACATAAAAACTCATAGTAGAATCCAAAAATGTGAATTTAACACTAAAACCTATAAAAACTTAAAAAAAAACTAAATAAAAACTACTAAAAACTATATGAAAGGGATGCCAAAAAGCGTATAAAATATCCGCTCATCACAACACCAAACTTAAACCATTGCTTGTCCCCAAGCAACTAAAAACACAGTAGGATAAAAGAAGAAAATTAAGATACAATAAATTTCTAAGTTTCAAATGAAGCTTAGTTAAAATCAGATAAGCGTTACTTAGTATCTTTTTGCTTCTGAAAAGTTTTGGCATCTCACTATCCATTGAAACTCAGAGATGTTGGCATCCTTAGGAACTTAGAATCCAGATGATATTATTGACTCTCCTAGTTAAGCTTATTTTGATTCTTGAACACAACTTTCTGAGTTTTGGCAGTGACTCTAAGCACTCTGTTTTCTAGTATTACCACCAGATACATTCATGCCACAGACACTTTACCTGGGTGAACTTTTTCAGATTGTGACTCAGCTTTGCTAGAGTCCCCAGATAGAGGTGTCTAGAGTTCTTAAGCACACTCTTTTTGCTTTGGACCACGACTTTAACCGCTCAGTCTCAAGCTTTTCACTTGACACCTTCACGCCACAAGCACATGGTTAGGGACAGCTTAGATTGAGCCGCTTAGGCCAAGATTTTATTTCTTTGGGCCCTCCTAACCACTGATGCTCAAAGCATTGGGCCCTTTTACCCTTGCCTTTTGGTTTTAAGGGCTATTGGCTTTTTCTGCTTGCTTTTTATTTGTTTTTTCTTTCTTTTTATTTTTTGCCACTTTTTTTTGCATGCAAGCTTTTTCTTTTTCTTTATGTTGCTTTTTCTTGCTTCAAGAATCAACTTATGGATTTTTCAGATCACCAATAACACTTTTACTTTTTTCTTATTCTTTCAAGAGCCAACATTCATAAATTTCAACTTCAAATATGTACTGTTTAATCATACATTCAGAAAACAAAAGCAAAGACACCACATCAAACTAATTAAACTAATCTTATTTTAAACTTGAAATTCATGCATCTCTCAATTCTTTCCATAAAAATTTTTATTTAAGCAAGGTGAGAGATATAATGAACATTTTACAGCTTTTTGAGACATCAATGCAAATGATCATGCAGCTAGGACAAGAAAACGAATAAACAGACATAAAATAAAAAATAACAGGAAAGGAGTAAAAGAGAATGAATCCACCTGGATGATGATGGCTACTACTCCTCCTTGAGGATCCAATGTAATGCTTGATCTCTTCTATGTCACTCCTTTGTCTCTGTTGAGGCGGCTGCACAAGTTTATGTGCATGCTCTCTAGTTTGCTCCATCCTCTTCTTCTATATTTAAGTGTGGTAGAAGTCACAAAGCAAAGCTTTTGCAACACCAAACTTAAGAGTTTTTCTCATCCTCAAGAAAATATGATCAATGGGGAAGAAGGTGGGGTAGGTGGAGCTTCTGTGGGACCTCTTGGTCCTAAGAGGCTAGAGAATTCCAAATTCCTTACTTCTCTGCACTGGCGTTTGAACACCCAGTGGCTGCTCCCTGGCTGGCGTTCAATGCCAGCAATGCTTTCCTCTTGGGGCGTTGAACGCCCAGGAGGGCTTTCTCACTGGCGTTCATCTTTAACACTCTTCTTGAAGTGTTCTGTTTTCATTGCTATGAAATCTATCTCTGGACTAATGCACATGATCATGACTCTGATAACTGAAAGAAAAAACAAAAAGAACATAAATGGTTGAGTAAAATTGGGTTGCCTCCCAACAAGCGCTCTTTTA
>NC_029790.2:41410458-41419832 GCF_000816755.2 Arachis ipaensis
AATAATATTTTTCCTTTTTCCTTATTCTTTCAAGAACCAACATTCTAAAATTTCAACTTCAAATATGCACTATTTAATCATACATTTAGAAAACAAAAGCAAATGACACCACATCAAACTAATTAAACTAATCTTATTTTAATCTTGAAATTCATGCATCTCTCAATTCTTTTCAATTAATTCTTTTCAATTAAAAATTTTCTTTTAAGCATAGTGAGAGATATATGGAACATTTTACAACTTTTAAAACATCAATGCAAATAATCATGCAACTAGAACTATAGAACAGATAAATAAACAGACAGAAAACAGAAAAATAACTAGAAAGGGGTGTAAAGAGAACGAATCCACCTGAATAATGGTGGCTAGTGCTCCTCCTTGAGGATCCGATATAGTGCTTGATCTCTTCAATGTCACTCCTTTGTCCTTGTTGAGGCGGCTACACAGGCTCTTGTGCATGCTTCCTAGTTTGCTCCATCCTCTTCTTCTATACTTAAGAGTGGTAGAAGTCACAAAACAAGGCTTTTGCAAAACCAAACTTAAGAGTTTTGCTCATCTTCGAGCAAATATGATCAATGGGGAAGAAGAAGGTGGGGTACGTGGAGCTTTCGTGGGACCTCTTGGTCCTGAGAGGCTAGGGAATTCCAGAGTCCCTGCTTCTCTGCACTGGCATTTGAATGCGCAGGGGCTGTTCCCTGGCTGGCGTTCAACGCCAGTAATACTTCCCTCTTGGGGCGTTGAACACCCAGGAGGGCTTCCTCACTGGCGTTCAACTGTAACACTCTTTCTGGAGTGTTCTATTTTCACTGTTGTGAATTCTGTCTCTTGGCTGATGCATATGATCATGACTCTGAAAATTGAAAGGAAAAACAAAAAGAAAATAAATGGTTGAGTAAAGTTGGGTTGCCTCCCAACAAGCGCTCTTTTAGAGTCACTAGCTTGACCTTTAGCTCTTTACGGAGGTGAGTATGGGCTCAGATTTTCGCCCTTGATAGTGAATTTTTCACCTGACCTCTCATGAATGAGCTCTACATGCTCTAGAGATAGGACACGGTTCACTGTATGTGGTAGGACTGGATTCTTAGTGAAGACAACTCTCATGCCAGGTGAGAGGCCTTCAGTAGGAACTTTCTTATTCCTCCAGCCTTTAGGTACTTTCTTTTTAGTACCTTTGTGCTTAGAGCTTATTGAGGGCTGCCCAACACCAAACTTAGAATTGATGTCTGGGGGCTCTGCAGAGCTCTGCACCAAAAGAGAGGGTTGGCACACCAGGTGTTGCACTATTATCTCTCTTTTAGAGGGAGAATGAGGATGAGGCATCTTGAATAAGATGTGATACTCCCCTAACTTTAGGGTTAGTTCTCCCTTAGCCACATCAATGATAGCATTGGCTGTGGCTAGGAAAGGTCTTCCAAGGATGACATAGTCATCCTCATCCTCTCTTATGTCCAAGACAATGAAGTTTGCAGGGATGTAGTGGTTTTCAACTTTAACCAACACATCCTCTACTAAGCCATATGGCTTCTTCATGGTCTTCTCTGCCATCTCTAAAGAGACGTATGCAGCTCGTACCTCAAGGATTCCCAACTTCTCCATTACAGAGAGTGGCATGAGGTTGATGCTTGACCCTAGGTCACATAGAGCCTTTTTAAAGGTCATAGTGCCTATGGTGCAAGGAATCAGAAAGCATCCAGGGTCTGGAAGCTTCTGGGGTAGTTCTTGCTGAACCAAAGCATGGAGTTCTTTGGTAAGCAGTGGAGGTTCTTAACCGTCGCCGAGCTCACCTAATATGTGAAATAGTTTTTTCAATTTCAGGATCAAATGCGGCTAGGCTCGGATCCGGTAATGAACTTGTCATTCAATAAAAGAAACATAGTAAGAAAAATAAATAATAAATATTACTAATAAACGAAATAACACACAAATAAAAGAAAAAAATGCAATTATGTAAATATAAATATATTTACACCAACCAATAACTTAGCACACATATGCAACTCCCCGGCAACGGTGCCAAAAATTGATGGGAGGAAAAATGCCGGTCAAGAATTCCTGAAAAATATTTTCTAAAACAGCGTTGCAAGTACAGTCTTAAACGACGAAATTTCCACTATCAATTTAGAATATGTCACAATTAAGAATAAATAACCGGGAGTAGAATCCCAGGTCATTTCCCTAAGAGTTGACACAGGATGCAAATTATTGGTTAGGATTTTTCTGAATATTTTCTGAATTTTAAAACAGAAAAATAAATAACTAGAAATTAAAGTAACTCTGGTACTACTGTCTTCTTTGCTTGTGAATGATTTTTGTCTATGGTAGGCTGTAAGTGATCAAAGCCACGCCAATGGTCTTTGATCTCCTCTGCTACAGAATGAACGCCAGGGCACTTGGTATTCAATCCAATGGAGGATGAAGCGCATAGCAATCCATTTTCTTGGCGATCCTACTCAAAACTCCACAGACAAGGTAGAATCTTTCGGATCAGAGAATGCTGCTTCTTGGATTTAGCCTATACCACGGAGACCTTAATCTCCCCAGAGATCGGCTAAATTGGTGTCTCGAGAAGTCCCAATGAAATCATGGATTAACCGTCTCAGATATGTAAATCCATAGTTGTTGGCTCGTGCTTTTCGGCCAAGTATTCACACGAACCCAAGTAGACGCGGGTGTTTGTCAGGCACGTTTGTCTTAATGTGATGAATAGAGCCAATTTGTCAGATCGTCTAGTTCATCACAATGAAGATCGGGATATACATCTTAGAGATAGATCGGACACGGATCGGGATATACATCTTAATGTGATGAACTGAGCTATTTTTTTATTTTTTATTGCCATTTTTTTCTTTCTTGCATGCATATAAATTTTTTTTCTTTTGCAGCATGCTTTTCCTTTTGCTTTTTGCTGCTTTTTCTTGCTTCAAGAATCAATTTTCAGATTTTTCAAATTATCAGTAATATTTTTCCTTTTTTCTTATTCTTTCAAGAGCCAACATTCATAAATTTCAACTTCAAACATGCATTGTTTATTTCATACATTCAGAAAACAAAAGCAAATGACACCACATCAAACTAATTAAACTAATCTTATTTTAAACTTGAAATTCATGCATCTCTCAGTTCTTTTCAAATAAAAAAATTTTTCATTTAAGCAAGGTGAGAGATATATGGAATATTTTACAACTTTTAGGACATCAAATGCAAATGATCATGCAACTAGGACAAGAAAATAGAAAATAAAATAGACAGAAAACAAAAAAATAACAGACAAGGAAATAAAGAGAACAAATCCACCTGGATGATGATGGCTACTACTCCTCCTTGAGGATACGATGTAGTGCTTGATCTCTTCTATGTCACTCCTTTGTCTTTGTTGAGGCAGCTACACAAGCTCTTGTGCATGCTTTCTAGTTTGCTCTATCCTCTTCTTACATTCTTAAGAGTGGTAGAAGTAAAAAAGCAAAGCTTTTGCAACACCAAACTTAAGAGTTTTGCTCGTCCTCGAGCAAAGTAGGGTAGAAGAAGGTGGGGTAAGTGGAGCTTCTGTGAGACCTTTTGGTCTTGAGAGGCTAGGGAATTTCAGATTCCCTGCTTTTCTGCATTGGCGTTTGAATGCCCTGGGGCTACTCCCTGGCTGGCATGCAATGCCAGCAATACTTCCCTCTTGGGGGAGTTGAACGCCTAGTGAAGACTTCCTTGCTAGTGTTCAACTTTAACACTCCACTTGGAGTGTTCTGTTTTCATTGCTATGAATTCTGTCTCATGGCTGATGCATATGATCATGACTTTGACAACTGAAAGGAAAAACAAAAAGAAAATAAATGGTTGAGTAAAGTTGGGTTGCCTCCCAACAAGCACTCTTTTAAAGTCACTAGCTTGACCTTCAGCTCCTTAAGGAGGTGAGTAAGAGCTCAGATTTTCATCCCTTACAGTGAATTTCCTTTCTGTCCTCTCATGAATGAGCTCTACATGCTCTAGAAATAGGACACATTTCACTGTATGTGGTAGGACTGGATTCTTAGTGAAGACAACTCTCATGCCAGGGGAGAGGCCTTCAGTTGGGACTTTTTTGTTCCTCCAGCCTTTAGGTACTTTCTTTTTAGTACCTTTGTGCTTAGAGCTTATTGAGGGCTGCCCAACACCAAACTTAGAATTGATGTCTGGGGGCTCTGCAGAGCTCTGCACCAAAAGAGAGGGTTGGCACACCAGGTGTTGCACTATTATCTCTCTTTTAGAGGGAGAATGAGGATGAGGCATCTTGAATAAGATGTGATACTCCCCTAACTTTAGGGTTAGTTCTCCCTTAGCCACATCAATGATAGCATTGGCTGTGGCTAGGAAAGGTCTTCCAAGGATGACATAGTCATCCTCATCCTCTCTTATGTCCAAGACAATGAAGTTTGCAGGGATGTAGTGGTTTTCAACTTTAACCAACACATCCTCTACTAAGCCATATGGCTTCTTCATGGTCTTCTCTGCCATCTCTAAAGAGACGTATGCAGCTCGTACCTCAAGGATTCCCAACTTCTCCATTACAGAGAGTGGCATGAGGTTGATGCTTGACCCTAGGTCACATAGAGCCTTTTTAAAGGTCATAGTGCCTATGGTGCAAGGAATCAGAAAGCATCCAGGGTCTGGAAGCTTCTGGGGTAGTTCTTGCTGAACCAAAGCATGGAGTTCTTTGGTAAGCAGTGGAGGTTCTTTCTCCAGGGGCTTTGTACCAAATAGCTTGGCATTCAACTTTATTAGAGCTCCTAGGAAACGAGCAACTTGCTCTTTCCTAGTGTCTGTATCCTCACTTGAGGATGAGTAGTCATCAGAACTTATGCACTGCAGAAGTGCATTCAAAGGAACCTCTATAGTCTTTATGGTTTCCTTTGGTTCTGTGCTAGAGGGTTCTTGAGTGGGATTCAGGCACTCAAAGGATGTGCTTGGGTTGGTGTTCAATCCCAGCTCTATCAGCTCATTGGGTGTTGAACGCCCTTGCTGTCCACCCTGACTGGCATTAAACGCCAATTCCTCTAGCATTCTGAGCGTTGAACACCCAGCAGGGATGTCCTTGCTGGCGTTCAACGCCAGCTTCCCTGGGCTGGTGGGTGTTGAATGCCCAGTGAAGGCTTCTTCACTGGCGTTCAGTGCCTTCCCATACTCCTCCAATTCGGCCTCAACCTCCATGGTTATAGCCTTACACTCTGATGAGTCCATATTTTACGATATATTTCGGTTTGATTTGAGTATATTTTATCACATAAACCCACATTTATTCATCTAACTAGCATGCTTTTGAGATTTCTCCCTAAATTGTGCTTGAAAGTGAAAACATGCTCTTTTGTGCTTAATTTGGTCAATTTTAATTCACTTTAATCCTATTTGGTGCCTTGATGTATTTGTTAAGTGATTTCAGATTTTCAAGGCAAGTTTGGGTTAAGGAAGTGATGAATGAGCATCAAAAAGGGGAGAAATCATGAAGAAAATGAGATTTGGAAGCTGCTGCAAAGATGCGTACGCACAGTGATGCGTGCGTACGCACAACGGTGACTTCGTGAAAGGATGCGTACGCACCAAATGTCGTGCGTACGCATGATTGGAATTCTGCGCAACCGTGCGTACGCACAGTAGGTCGTGCGTACGCACGCACGCATGCACGTGAGGTAATTAATGCAAATCACTAGGGGCGATTTTTGGGCCTCCAAAACCCAGTCCAACTCATTTTCTGAAGCTATTTGAGGCCAAAGTGAAGAGCAATGAAGGGCAGCAATTAGGTTTAGCTTTTACATGCTTTTCTCTTAGTTTCTAAAGAGAGAAGCTCCCTCCTCTCTCTAGAATTAGGTTAGGTTTAGTTTAATTTCCTTTAATTTCAGCATTTAATTCTTGTTTTAGTGTAGTTTCATTTATGTTTCTATGCTTTCTTGTCTTTACCTTTTTCATCTCTTTTGTTATTTTCTCTTTTATGTCAATTTTCATGTTATGAACATGATGACATGTCATCATGTCATTTTTTTCTATGCTTTTTCTTTGTTTTTTTTTTGGTTTTATGCACTTTCTTGAGCCATAAGTAAGCCAATTGGGTAGAATTTCATGTTTCCTTTGATTCAATCAACCATGGATAAATTAATGTATTTTCATGAGATTTTGTGCTATAATTGTCATATATTATGAAAGAATAACAATCTCATGATTTTGAGCATAGCTTTGATGTGCTTAGTTGATTGAAGATAGGTGAAAAGTGCTTTGAAGAAGGTTGAAGAAAGAAGAAATGGCAAGGAGCAAGAGAGAACAAAAAGCTTGAGCAAAAGCTTGCCTCAAACTTTAGCTCAAACTTTTGGAAGAGTTGAATTCACCCTGGATGGAGCAAAAGCTTGCGCCAACGTTTGACCTCAAGCTTTTAGGTTGTAGAGCTCCAAATGATGCGCTTCCAACGGCATTGGAAAGTATACATTCAGGGCTTTCCAACAATATATAATAGTATGGGGTGGACAATGCGTTTGAGCCTCCAAAACTGGCGTTTTCGACCACGTTTGAGGCAAACTTTACCTCAAACGTTGCACACCAAAGCCAGCGACCCTGTCCTCTTCAAAGGAGCATAACTTGAGTTGTAGATGTCCAATTGAGGTGATTCCAACTGGGTTAGAAAGCGGACATTCAGAGCTTTCCAACCATATATAATAGTCTATAGTGGGCATAAAATTGGCAACGTTGACAAGAGGACAAAGTAGCACCCCAAGAGGCATACAAGAGGGATCCACGTTTGGCTCAAAGTTTGACTTCAAACTTTGGCTCAAACGTGGATGACAGCAAAAGGAGGCAAGCTGATATGAAAAGCTTGAGTCAAAGTTTGACCTCAAACTTTTACTCAAGCTTTTCTGGTTCACGGCCCGGTTCACAAATGGGTTTCTCTCCAACTCCAAGAGCAATCAACAGAGGCCATCTTCAACCCAAATCCAAAGCACGCAAAGCCCATTATCATCACTCAAAGGCACAAGAGATAGATAAAATAGAAATTTTATTTAATTGTAATTTGTTTTTAATTTCAATTTCATTTTCATTTTCATTTTGTAAAGCCTATATAAGGCATCATTTTCATATTTGTTAAGGAGGTAGGATCTAATAGAGAGCAGAGGCGAGCTCCATTAGAGAGCACTAGAGGTTGGCTCTGATAGAGAGCATTGAAGGTTGGCTCCACTAGGGAGCATTGGCATTAGAGAGCTCTCTCTCTTTAGTTTTCTTTTCTTTGTTTTTGTGTCTTGGGTGGAGAATTGAAGGTGTTCTGTTTCATTCTCCCTCTGAGATTTCTCTCTGTTTACTTGCTGCATAATTTGAAGGAATTGTGATTTGGATCTAAATTGTCTTTACTGCTTTCTTCTCTATTTTCTTCTGCAATTATCTGCTGTTGAATCAAGGAAGGGCTTGAGATCTAGACTTGTTTTCTAGTCTCTTTGATTCCCTGAGATCTTCAATTTTATTTTGTAATTGAGCTGAGCATATGAGCGTTCCTTAATTCACTGCACTTCACAATCTCAATTCTGTTTTAATTCCCAGCATCCAATTTCCTTTATTCTTCCGGTAATTTAAATTACCAGTTGCTTGATCTATTGCTTTCTTTAATTTTCAACATCCACTCCCCTTTAATTTCATGCAATTTATATTTCTTGCAATTTAAGATTCTTGAAATTTACATTTCTTGCTCTTTAAGTTACTTGCCAATTTACATTCTGCAACTTTAAATTCATTGTCCTTTACTTCCTGTTGGTTACAATTTCACATAATTCACATCAATGTTAGCTTGACTAAACTAATCACCCACTAAAGTTACTTGATCCATCAATCCCTGTGGGATCGACCTCACTCTAAGTGAGTTTTACTACTTGATGCGACCCGGTATACTTGCCGGTTAGTTTTGGGTGTTTTGGAAATTCGTTTTTCCACAAATTTTCCCATCATGTTTTTGGCGCCGTTGCCGGGGATTGATTTAGATCAATAATGATTAACTGGGTGAGAAGTCTAGATCAAGCATTTTCTTTATTTTTGCTTTCTATTTTAAATTGAAACCAAGGTGTTTGAGTTTTTGCCTCACTAAGAAATTCTCATCTCTGATATGAGTAATTTCAATTTTCCTTGGTGTTGTGTTTTCCAAAATTCAAATGGAGTTCAACTCATCTTATGATCAAACTAATTTTATGGGATATTACCCACCATCACCAATCTCTAATGGTGGTTGGGAATATCACCAAGAAAATACAAATTATGAGCACTCCAATTCATGGAGATTTGCTTCAGAGACACAAGATGAGCAAGAGAATCATATGGGATACCAACCACCACCACAAAATTATGCAAGTCATTATCCTCATGGTGGCTGGGAGTATCACCAAGAAATGAAAGAGCATCCTCCCTCACGTCCCAGTTTCTCATTTGAAAGCTCTTCATCACTTGATTATGCCTCAACACAAAGTTTCCTCCAAAATCCATACAAGTTACCCCATCAATCACACAATTCATTCCACACCCCTCAACACAACTTCACCACAACACATCCATGTCACCAAAATTACTCTCAACCTTCATCTCTTGAACCAACAGATGAGGATTACCTCCAAGCCATTAAAATACACAGAAAACTCGTGGAAAGATACACAAAATCCCCATCCTGGAAAGAAATCGTCTTCAAGAAGATGAATGGGCCCTTAGAACAAACAAGGGGGAACTTAAAACCATCAAACAGTAAGGATGAAGACCAATTGATGGATGTGAAGGATAAAGTGGAAGAGCAAGATGAGGAGGCTACTGCATCAAGTGAACTTTCAATGAAGAATGAGGTCGTTGAAAATGAAACTGCACTTGAGGTGACAAAGGAACATGGACATTCACAACCCTCACAAACTTTCCTTGAATCTGTGATCGAAAAATATGAAGAGGAAATGAAGAAATCTTGGGAAGAACAACAAACCTCCTCCATAAAAGAACTATTAAGTCAAATGTTGGGTGCAAAGAAAGGAGTGGAGGAGCAACTGTGATAAAAAATATGAAGAGGAAATGAAGAAATCTTGGGAAGAACAACAAACCTCCTCCATAAAAGAACTATTAAGTCAAATGTTGGGTGCAAAGAAAGGAGTGAAGGAGCAAGAAGGTGAGGAAGTCATTCAAGAAAATTCACACTCAAGTGTGGCAGAGAAGTACATGAAGGAAGAGCTCAAGGAACCACCAATGCAAGAAGCTCTTGATGAAGAAATAACTCCAATAATCACACATCAACCAAGTTTTAAACTCAAAGGAGTGAAGGCAATTAGCAAGAACACCAATCCTGTCCCTGATCCAGCAAGCAAGATTAATCAAGCCATTTGCAAAAGGAAGCTTGCTGAGGAAAGGCCAAGACA
>NC_029790.2:41420774-41448658 GCF_000816755.2 Arachis ipaensis
GGGATATTTCCCTCCACCACAAAATGATGCAAGTCATGATTCTAATGGTGGCTGGGAAGGGAATTCTAATGCTCCATATGATATTCATCCGAAGATATCATCACTTGACCACGCTTCAACAGAAAGCCTCTGTCAAAACTCACCACCCACACAAACTTCCATGAACCAAAGCCTCTCAAAGCTTGAGTCCATGCTCAAAAGATTTGCGGAGGAGGAAGAGAGATACCATAAAGAACTAGAAAACTCCCTCAAAAACATGGAAGTGCTGGTAGACCAATTGTTGAATGCAAGGAAGGAGGAAATGGAAAAACAAGAACATAAGGTCCCTGTGTCAAGTGAAATTGCAATGAAGGATGAGGAACATGAGCCAAGGATTCTACATTCACAAAAGCTACTTGAGGTGATAATGAAACATAAAAACTCCCTCCCAAAGGAATTAATGGAAAATCAGGAAGAAGAAATGGAGGAAGATACTCAAGAGAAATCACACTCAAGTGAGGTTGAGAAGTACATGAAGGAAGAGCTCATTGAGCTACCAATTCAAAAGGCTTTGGATGAAGACAAAACTCCAATAATCACACAGCAACCAAGTCTTGAATCTAAAGAAGTGAAGGCAACTAGCAATAGCACCAATTCTGTCCCTAATCCAGCAAGCAAGCTCAATCAAGCTATTTACAAAAGGAAGCTTGCTGAGGAAAGGCCAAGACAAGGGACAGTAGCTGAATCTTCTCCTCCCTTGAGGTCGTTCCTCTTAACAAACTGGAAGAAGAGGAAGAAAGTAAAGAACAACATGTCAAGCTAATGACACTAAAAGAGTACTTGTTGGGAGGTAACTCAACCGTAGGTAACATTTCTTCTCTGCTTTGTTTTCTTTCTTTGCTTTGTTTTAATTCAAATAAATTGACATATGATTGCATTCTAAGTTTGGTGTTGTTATGCAACAAAATTTGGTTCCAATTCTTACAAGATACTTGCATTAATTCCAAGTGAAAGTGTCACACTAAGTTTGGTGTGCCACTTATATCTTTATGCAATGTATCATGCACACCTTCTTATGTTTGCAATCACAATGTCTCTGTCTCTTGTGCCTTGATAATTATCTTTAATTTTGCTTGCTTAAAACACATGTGCTACTAATATTTCATTATGTAAGACATTCATGATCTATCTTAGCCCCATAGACATTGTTCTAATTTTTGCTTGAGAATGAGCAAGCATTCTGAGTATTGGTATGGGAAGAAGGAAGAATAGGAGGAAAAGATCAACAATAGAGAAGATGAATTACAAGGTTGTAAAGTTCCTTTTCTTCTCATTTGTTTCCAGCACTTAAATTACATGATTGTCTTCATCTTTTCTGTTTACATGTGTGTATGAATAAAGCATAGCTTGAATTTTGATTTGTAATATGTTGCCATGCCATTATGACTACCAACTTGAGTTTTGTGAGTTCAAAAGCAATAAATTATCATGATCATAAACAAACAAGGAATTAAAGAAGAATTTAGCATGTGCATACAAGTACTGGAAGGCTAGTATGGTTAATTGTTGCTCAATTGCATTGGATTTTATTTAATTAAAGTTTTCATCTAGGACATTTTGTGAAATCTTTTGAAAATCATGAAAACCTTGAAGAAGCAAATACAAATTAAAGCAAGAAAAGAAAAAGGGAAAGAATGAGAAAGATGAAGGCTCTGAGTACCAATGGCAATTTATTTGTTAAGTACTTGTGGTATTTATGTATCAAGCCAAATGCTTGAAAACAAAACACTTAGAAGTCAAGGCTAGGCTCAAGTGCAAAAGCACTCCCTCAAAGCTCAAGGTTCTGAGCATCAATGATTAGAGAGTCAAGAAAAGAAAAGAAAAATGAGCTTAATGAAGTCCTCTAATTAAATGCTTGTGGTGCTTATGTATCAAGTGGTAATACTTGAAAACAAAGCATATAGAAGTCGTAGCTTTGTTATCAACTCATGGGGCAAAGCACCCAAAAGGAGAAGCTAAAAAAAAAAAAAATTCAGTTTTATGCACTTTCTTGAGCCACAAGTAAGCCAATTGGGTAGAATTTCATGTTTCCTTTGATTCAATCAACCATGGATAAATTAATGCATTTTCATGAGATTTTGTGCTATAATTGTCATATATTATGAAAGAATAACAATCTCATGATTTTGAGCATAGCTTTGATGTGCTTGGTTGATTGATGATAGGTGAAAAGAGCTTTGAAGAAGGTTGAAGAAAGAAGAAATGGCAAGGAGCAAGAGAGAACAAAAAGCTTGAGCAAAAGCTTGCCTCAAACTTTAGCTCAAACTTTTGGAAGAGTTGAATTCACCCTGGATGGAGCAAAAGCTTGCGCCAACGTTTGACCTCAAGCTTTTAGGCAAACGTTGGCGCCACAACAAATACACCCTGGAGAAGAGCAAAAGCTTGCGCCAACATTTGACCTCAAGCTTTTAGGCAAACGTTGGCGCCACAACAGCCTGAAGGGGTATACTTCCAACAAGAATAACTTGAGCTACAGAGCTCCAAATGAGGTGATTCAAAAAGCAATGGAAAGTAGGAATCGAGAGATTTACAAGCATATATGGCACTGCATGGTGGACACTAAAATTGAGAGAGAAAACTGCCCCGCAATGTGCATAAACGAACATGGTGGCAACCTGCAGTGAGGCCAACTGACCTCTGCACCTTTGACGGAGTATAACTCGAGCTGTAGAGCTCCAAATGATGCGCTTCCAACGGCATTGGAAAGTAGACATTCAGGGCTTTCTAACAATATATAATAGTATGGGATGGACAATGCGTTTGAGCCTCCAGAACTGGTGTTTTCGACCACGTTTGAGGTAAACTTTACCTCAAACGTTGCACACCAAAGCCAGCGACCCTATCCTCTTCAAAGGAGCATAACTTGAGTTGTAGATGTCCAATTGAGGTGATTCCAATTGGGTTAGAAAGCTGACATTCAGAGCTTTCCAACCATATATAATAGTTTATAGTGGGCATAAAATTGGCAACGTTGACAAGAGGACAAAGTAGCACCCCAAGAGGCATACAAGAGGGATCCACGTTTGGCTCAAAGTTTGACCTCAAACTTTGGCTCAAACGTGGATGACAGCAAAAGGAGGCAAGCTGATATGAAAAGCTTGAGTCAAAGTTTGACCTCAAAATTTTACTCAAGCTTTTCTGGTTCATGGCCCGGTTCACAAATGGGTTTCTCTCCAACTCCAAGAGCAACCAACAGAGGCCATCTTCAACCCAAATCCAAAGCACGCAAAGCCCATTATCATCACTCAAAGGCACAAGAGATAGATAAAATAGGAATTTTATTTAATTGTAATTTGTTTTTAATTTCAATTTCATTTTTATTTTCATTTTGTAAAGCCTATATAAGGCATCATTTTCATATTTGTTAGGGAGGTAGGATCTAATAGAGAGCAGAGGCGAGCTCCATTAGAGAGCACTAGAGGTTGGCTCTGATAGAGAGCATTGAAGGTTGGCTCCACTAGGGAGCATTGGCATTAGAGAGCTCTCTCTCTTTAGTTTT
Organism: Arachis ipaensis; assembly: GCF_000816755.2. Taxonomy (NCBI): domain Eukaryota; kingdom Viridiplantae; phylum Streptophyta; class Magnoliopsida; order Fabales; family Fabaceae; genus Arachis; species Arachis ipaensis. Next base: position 41,424,313 of record NC_029790.2, read on the forward strand.
CTTTTCTTTATTTTTGAGTCTTGGGTGGAGAATTGAAGGTGTTCTGTTTCATTCTCCCTCTGAGATTTCTCTCTGTTTACTTGCTGCATAATTTGAAGGAATTATGATTTGGATCTAAATTGTCTTTACTGCTTTCTTCTCTATTTTCTTCTGCAATTATCTGCTGTTGAATCAAGGAAGGGCTTGAGATCTAGACTTATTTTCTAGTCTCTTTGATTCCCTGAGATCTTTAATTTTATTTTGTAATTGAGCTGAGCATATGAGCGTTCCTTAATTCACTGCACTTCACAATCTCAATTCTGTTTTAATTCCCAGCATCCAATTTCCTTTATTCTTCCGGTAATTTAAATTACTAGTTGCTTGATCTATTGCTTTCTTTAATTTTCAGCATCCACTCCCCTTTAATTTCATGCAATTTATATTTCTTGCAATTTAAGATTCTTGCAATTTACATTTCTTACTCTTTAAGTTACTTGCCAATTTACATTCTGCAACTTTAAATTCATTGTCCTTTACTTCCTGTTGGTTACAATTTCACACAATTCACATCAATGTTAGCTTGACTAAACTAATCACCCACTAAAGTTGCTTGATCCATCAATCCCTGTGGGATCGACCTCACTCTAAGTGAGTTTTACTACTTGATGCGACCCGGTTTACTTGCCGGTTAGTTTTGGGTGTTTTGGAAATTCGTTTTTCCACAAATTTTCTCATCAGAACAATTTTGTTATTTTAATTCTAATTAATGCAAAGTTATGTTTTCATGTCATTTATTGCTTTCGTTAGTTGTTGTTATGATTTTCTTGCTTTTGGTATTTTAGATTTTATTTTTAATACAATTTAATATTATTTTATTTTGATGAACACCAAGTGTTTGATAAAATGCTTGGCTTAGTTTTCACTTAGTTTTCCTCACTCTTGGCTTGAAATTGATGACTTTGGCGATCTTTGAGTCATTGATGTCCATTCTTGTTTGATACGTTAGAGTAGTTAGTTGATTTGGTCTCCATTGACTTTATGTGACCCTTAGTGTTGACATAGGACTTATGGATTGAAATCAACTATGCCTATTTGACTTATCTTCGATGTAAGGTTGACTAAGTAGGATTAACTCTTCATAATCATCATATGGTCAATGGCTAGGATAGGTAACCTTAGTTCTCAATTACTTGTCAAGAGGTTTCTTGCATTTGAATTTTCCTTGCCTTGACTTTTATTGCTTTTGACTTTTATTGCTTTGATGTTTAATTTCTTGCATGTTTATTTTTCACACTCTTGGTTGAGAAATTAGGTGTTTTGGTGGAATTGAGTTGTGGATGTCCATTCCGCATTGTGTGAGAATGGTTAATTGGTTTGGTTTCCTTTGACGCTAGTCTTTCACTAAGTAATTAGTGAGTTGACTATGACTTATGGATTGAGATCAATTACCCCCTTTTGACTAATTCTCAAGTAGGATTGACCAATTGGGATTAATTCCACACTATTACCATGTTTGTAGCCCACAACTAGGATAGGAAACCTAGATTACCCACTTCTTGCCAAGAGTCCTTGCATGATCATTTAATTCCTTGCTATTTTCATTTCTTGCTCTCTTGCTTTCACAATTCCCCATGCTCATGCTCCCTCATAGCCAACAATAATGACACTTAATTGCAACTCCTAGGGAGACGACCCAGGAGCTAAATACTATCGGTTAATATATTTGTTTTGTATTGTGATATCCATTGGATTGATATTTGATTTGGGAATTAATTGTTGATTTAGACTATACTTTCAATGATGGAATTCTATTTTGTGAAAATCTAGATCGACGATAAATTCTCATTGTCACACTCTTCTCTAGGATTAACCTCAGTATTACTAGGAAGAATGTCTGGAGGGATCTCAAGGATCCTCTTGCTCAGTTGACCAACTTGTACCTCCAAATTTCTAATGGAGGACCTTGTTTCATTAATGAAACTATGAGTGGTCTTAGTGAGGCTGGAGACTAGAGTGGCTATGTCAGAAAGGCTCTGCTTAGAAATCTCCATATTCCCTTGAGAAGATGGGAATGGTGATCTGTTATTGAACCTATTCTGGTTCCTACCACCTTGGTTGAAACCTTGCTGAGGTTTCTGTTGATCTTTCCATGAAAGATTAGGATGGTTCCTCCATGAAGGGTTGTAAGTGTTTCCATAGGGTTCTCCCATGTAATTCACCTCCTCCATGGTGGGTTGATCAGGATCATAAGCTTCATCTTCAAGAGAAGCTTCCTGATTACTGCCAGCTGCAGTTTGCATCCCAGTTAGATGTTGAGAGATCATGTTGACCTGTTGGGTCAGGATCTTATTCTGAGCCAAGATGGCATTCAGAGTCTCAACTTCATGAACTCCTTTCTTCTGAGAGATTCCATGGTTTACAGGATTCCTCTCAGAAGTGTACATGAACTGGTTGTTAGCAAACATTTCAATGAGCTCTCTTGCTTCTGCAGGTATTTTCTTCAACTGGAGAGATTGATAAACCACTATTTTATGATTCATCTTGTGCTTAATTGAGTGTTTTCATCAAGTCTTTACCCACTTATTCATATGAATAGCATGATTTTACAATTCCTTCCTAAGTTTGTTCTATGGTTGAAAACTTGCTTCCTAAAAGTCTTTAATGTATATTTTAATTCTCCTTTATACTATTCGATGCCGTGATCCGTGTATTAAGTGTTTTAGGCTTCATAGGGCAGGAATGGCTTAGAGAATGGAGAGGAAGCAAGCAAAAATGGAAGGAACACGAGAAACTAAGGAGATGACTAGCGAGCATCGACGCACATACAAGGCTCACGCGTGCGCGCGATATGAAGAAATTACAGCGACGCTTGCGCGTGCCTGACGCGTACGCGCGGATTGGAGTCTGCACGAATGACGCGCACGCATGAACGACGCGTACGCGTGACAAGGACAATCGCTGAATGACGCGCATGCGTGGATGATGCGTACGCGTGACCTGCGCGATCTGTAAAATTAACAGAAAACGCTGGGGGCAATTTTGGGCCGCGTTTTAACCCAGTTTTCGGCCCAGAAACACAGAATAATGCTAGGGAACATGTAGAGACTCAACACATATTGACATACATTCTCATTAGGATAGTTTTTAGGTTTTAGATCTGAATCTAGAGAAAAAATTACTCTTCCTCTAGGTTCTCTTTACATCCATAGTTTATTATTTTTATGTTTTTGCTTTTGGATATTGAAGAGTCATTACCTCCGTTGAAGATATTATTCTAGTTTGTTTCCTATTTCCTTACTCTTTTAATTTCCATTTATGTTATCTAGTTTGTCACTTACTCTTCCATATCCTATTTACTTTTGGAGTTACAGTTGTATTATTTTCATGGATTGTTGATGCAAGGGATTACTTTTACTTTTAATTAATTTTCAATCTCTATTTTATTTAATTTAATTTATTATGTCTTCTTCTTATATTTTCTGAGTATTATATTCATGTCAATGGAGTAGATTTCTACTTGACATGGGGTTGATTAAGAGGAGACACTTGAGTTAGAATGCTCAAGTGATTAGTTAAATTGGAAGTTGTTGGCTAATTCTGTATTTACTAACGCTAGACCTTCCCAAGGGAGAGGACTAGGATTTGCGAATAAGAGTTAGCTCAATCACTTGACTTTCCTTTATTTAGTAAGGGTTAACTAAGTGAAAACAACAACCTCTTTATACTACACTCGAGAAGATTCCAACAAGGATAGAACTTCCAATTAATCATTCCCCCAGTCAAGGCTTTTTAATTAGGATATATAAAATTTTTTTTAATTACAATTATTTACTTTTCTGTCATTCAACTCTCAAAATATCTCGGAAATTCCTGATTAATAAATTAGCACCCTTTCTAGCAACTCGTTGGGAGACGACCTGGGACTCATACTCCCAGTATTTTTATTTCTAAACTTTTGTGATAACTTTTCTAAATTGATGAGGCAGATCTAGCTGGTTAAGAACTATACTCACAACATATTCCCTATATTGATTTCTTAATTAGCCGACTTCTGCCCTCCCGTCAGAGATCCACCTACAGAACTATCCAATGAAATTTTGGACATCTCAGATAAGCCATCATAGAACACGCCTATAATGGACCATTCTGAGAGCATATTAGGAGGACATCTCCTGATAAGTTGCTTGTATCTTTTCCAAGCTTCATAGAGGGATTCACCTTCTCTTTGTCTAAAGGTTTAAACTTCCACTCTAATCTTGCTCATACTTTAAGGAGAAAAGAACTTAGCCAGAAAAGCATTAACTAGCTTTTTCCAAGAGTCAAGACTCTCTCTAGGTTGGGCATCCAACCAGAACTTAGCTCTGTCTCTTAAAGCAAAGGGGAAAAGCATCATCTTGTAGACTTCAGGACTAACTCTATTATTCTTTAGAATATCACAGATCTATAAAAATTCTGCTAAGAACTGATGTGGATCTTCTTGTAGAAGTCCATGGAATTTGCAGTTCTGCTGCAGAAGAGGGAAAGAGCATAAGCTTGTTGACTTCAGGATTAACTCCATTAGTCTTTACAGTATCACAGATCTGTAAGAATTTTGCCAAGAACTGATGTGGATCTTCCATTGAAAGTCCATAAAATTTGCAGTTCTGCTGTAGAAGAGAGACTAACTGAGGCTTAAGCTCAAAATTATTACCTCCAATGGTAAGTATAGCAATGCTTCTGCCATCAAAGTCAGAGTTAGGCATGGTGAAGTCACCAAGGACCTTTCTAGGCTCCTCTTGTGGTTTGGCCATGTCTCCTTGTTCTTGTTCAAAACTTTCTAAAAGGTCTCTTCCGGAGTGTTCTGATTTAGCTTGTTGTAAACCTTCCTCATAGTCTTCTCAGGTTCAGGATCAGGAGTCAAGAGGGGTTCTTTATCCCTGTTCCTGGTCATAAACAAGAATAAGAGAAAAAAGAAAAGAAAGAGACTTTCAATAGAAAAAATAATCTCCTCCTTAAAGTCAGAAGTAGAGGAAGAAAAAGATAAAAAAATAATAATAAAAATAAATGAAAGAAGTAGAAGAAAAATACCTTGGATATAGTAGATAAGAGTAAATAAAGAAAGAAAATCACAAGAAAGCTTTTTGTGCCAATTGGCAAGAAGCTCCAAGTGAGATAATAAGAAAGGTAAGAAGATAAAGAATTGTAGGTAAAGAGTCAAAAGAAGTAGAATTGAATGAACAGAGATGAGAAGAGAAAAAGTATAAATAGAAAAAGTAAATAAGATTTAAAATATTTTTGTTTTTGTTTAATTAATTAATTATATTAAGTTTTCAAAAATTATGTTAATAATTTAAAAAGAATTTAAATTTTAAATGTAAATTTCGAAAAATAGAAGAGAGAGAAGATGAGAAATTTTTGAAAACTGAGAGAGATGAGAGTTAGTTAGGTGATTTTAAAAAAAAAGAGAGAGAGAAGAAGAGAGATGATTTTCGAAAATTAAGGAAGAGAAGAGTTAGTTGGGAGGTTTTGAAAAAAAAGATAGAGAAGAATGAGATATGATTTTCAAAAATTGAGAGAGGAAAAAGTTAGTTAGGTAGTTTTGAAAAGGATGAGAGAGATGATGAGATATTAATTAAGAAAAGATAAAAATAAAAATAAAAGATAAGATAAGAAAAGATTTAAAAGTAAAAATAAAATAGAAGATAAGATAAGAAAAGTTTTAAAATTAAAATTTGAAATTAGAAAAAGATAAGTTATGAAATTAAAAAGATTTGAAATTGATTTTAAAAAGATAAGATTTTGAAATTTGATTTTGAAAAACATTTAATTTTAAAATTTGAAATTTGAAAAAAAAAATAAGATAAAATTTTTTAAATTTTGAAAAGGATATGATAAGTTTTGAAAAAGATAAGATTTTTGAAAAAGATATGATTTTTAATTTTGAAAATTTTGATTTTTGAAAACTTCACAACTAAGATATGATAAGATAAAATTTTAAAATCAAAATCTGAATTTTATTTGTAATTTTCGAAAATTATGGTTAAAAATAAGTTAGAAATGATATTTTTTTTTTTTTTGAATTTTATGATGAAAGAGAAAAACACAAAGAAGACATAAGACATAAAATTTTTAGATCTAGTGCCCTTGTTTTTCAAAAATTTGGAGGGAAATATCAAGGGACACCAAACTTAAAAATTTTAAGATCTAAACACATGCAAGACTCAAGAACACGAAGAACAAAATTTAAAGTCTCAAAGAACTCAAGAACATAAAAATAAGAACACCAAAGTTAAAATTTTTAGAAAACCAAAACAAAATTTTCGAAAATTGAAAGAAAAATAAAAAGAAAACACCAAACTTAAAAATTGAAACAAGATTAAACCAAAGAAAAATTTTTTTGAAAATTTTTAGAAGGAAAGACTCAAAGGAACAACTATTGACATGAAAATAGACACAAGGACTCAAACAGAATGCAGAGGATGCCAAAAATAAACTATATGGAAAAGGTTTTTAAAAAAGCTTTAAAAATTTTCAAAATTGAAAAGCATGAACAGGCAGGACTCAATACCAAGAACAAAAATTAAACAAAGAAAAGAAAAATATTTTTAAAAAAGTTTTTAGAATTTTTTGAAAATTAGCAAGAAGAAGAAAATCAAAATCATGGACTTAACAAAAATAAAAATTTACCTGATCTAGGGAGCAAGACAATCCGGCAGTTTGTCCAAACTCAACAATCCCCGACAGTTTGTCCAAACTCAACAATCCCCGGCAACGGCGCCAAAAACATGGTGCGCGTATGCAAACCCCACACCTTTTCGTACGGGCAGTACCAGCAAGTGCACTGGATCGTCCAACTAATACCTGAGCGAGTCAGGGTCGATCCCACGAGGATTGTGGCTTGAAGCAAGATATGGTTGTCTTGCAGGTCTTAGTTAGGCGAAATCATAAGGTCTATAGATTAGAGGAAACTATTCATAGTTTGCATTTGCAAAACAAGTATTTTCAGGGATGGGAATAGAATTGAGAGTTGGAGTTGCTTTGTCTTTCTGAAGTAACTCTGGTACTACTATCTTCCTTGCTTGTGAATGATCTTCTTCTATGGTAGGCTATAAGTGATCAAAGCCATTGCGCGTGGTCATTGATCTCCTCTGCTACAGAATGAACACGGTCGTGGCCATTGGCCATGGTTACTCAATCTGACGAAGAGTGAAGCGCATAGCAGTCCATTCTCTTGGCAATCCTACTCAAAACGCCACAGACAAGGTCGAATCTTTCGGATCAGAGAATGCTTCTTCTTTGGATTCTAGCCTATACCACAGACACCCTAATCTCCTCGGAAATTGGCTGAACTGGTGTCTCGAGAAGTCCCCAACAAAGTCGTGGATTAACCGTCTGATAGATGTATAAATATAGATGTTGGCTCGTGCTTTTTTTCTAGGTACTCACACGAACCCAAGTAGACGCGAGTGTTTCTCAGGCACGTTCGTCTTAATGTGATGAACAGAGCTAATTTGTCATATCATCCTGCTCACCATGATGAAGATCGGAATATACATCTTAGAGATAGATCAAACACGGAACAAAGAAGAAATAATAGTACTTTTATTAATTCATAGGACTCAGCAGGGCTCCTCCCCTCAACCTAGGAGGTTTAGAAACTCATACTGAAAGTAAAAACAAAAATAGGGCTGAATGGTGTATGATGTCTCTGAAAATCATGTAAAATACAGTTTAAATACTAAACAGATGACTAGTAAAGGTAAAATAGTCTATTTAGTGCTAAAATCCACTTCTAGGGCCCACTTGGTGAGTGTTTGGACTGAGCTTTAATGAGATCCACATGCTATGAGGCTTCTTGGGTGTGGAATGCCAAGCTAGGGGGTCCTCTCTGGGCCTTTGGACACTGGGCTTTGCTCTTTAGGCGTTGGACGCTGGGAAGGGGGCAAAAAGCTGGCGTTGGATGCTAGTTTTGAGCCTTCTAATCCGAAGCAAAGTATGGACTAGTATATATTGCTGGAAAGCTCTGGAAGTCAGCTTTCTATAGCCATTGAGAGTGCTCCATTTGGACTTCTGTAGCTCTAGAAAAGCTCTTCCAAATGCAAGTCAGATCTGGACAGCATCTGCAGTGCTTTCTCTGTCTTTGAATCAGACTTCTGCTCCAGCTCCTCAATTTCAGCCAGAAAATACCTGAAATTTTCCAAAAATAAAAACTCATAGTAGAATCCAAAAATGTAAATTTAACACTAAAACCTATAAAAACTTAATGAAAACTAAATAAAAACTACTAAAAACTATATGAAAGTGATGCCAAAAAGCGTATAAAATATCCGCTCATCAAGGAGCATGAAGGAGATTTTAGAATCTCAACATGAGAACAAGGAAATGGAGTGTTTTGTGCAACAAGTGAAAAGTATGGAGATTGTTGAAGAAGAAGAAATGGTTGAAGACCTATGCGATGTTGCACAAGAGGTGGATTCCAAGCACGAGAACACTTCCACACCAAGTGACGCTATTGTTGATGTTGTGGAAGTTGTTGAACCTTCTTACATTGAGCATGAATTTGATGTTGAAGAGGATAATGTGCAACCTTTTAGGCATATTGTAGATGATGAGAGATTGGAAGCGGTTGAGCAAGCGATAAATCCTATTATTGAAGATGATTCCACACCAACTAATGTGCTATTTGAGATTGTTGAACCTCCCTCATTGTGTTGTGAAATTGATGTTGAGGAGGCTAGAGCACAACCTCCAACACATGACTTGAACAATGAGGAATGTATAGGAGAAGTTGGTGATCAAGGACTTAAAATGGAAGAAAGCTACCAAGAGAAAGAGGTTAAAGTTGAAGAAGCTTGCCAAGAGGTGGAAGTAGTCAAGGGAGAGCACAAGGGAGTGGAGCTTGCAAGATCATTAAAAACACCTCTCCCCAAGCCATTACCATCCAACACAACATTCAAGTGGGTAAAATTCTTATCTTTAAACTTTACTTTCCCACTTGAATATGGTTTTCTTGAGATGGATGGTTAACTTAGAGTTCTTTGTGGCTTTAAGCGCAAAAGTGAGATGGTTAGTGGTTGGAGTTGTCATGCAAGGTTCATTGTGGTTGAAAGCTCAAAGTCTAATTACAAAGGTTGGTGTAGAGCTAGATTTCTTGGGTCCAGGAACTTGTTTGGATGCCTCAGTGAGAATTCGGATTGCTTGTCAACCGGTTGGAACAATGATGATCAACTTGAAGACGAGTGTAGAAACAAGATTTGGGATCCGGGAATATATGAGGATCAACTTTGGGAGCTCAAACTTGTGAAGAACTTCATCAAGACTTGGTGAATTTATTTGGAAATGTTGGAGCTTATTGGAAGTCCAAGTATGGTGGAAGTTTCAAGATGAGTTCAAGCACAAGCCACCATGACAAGGAGCTCACCAAATGTCAAACTTAAGGACTTTAACTAAAAGTGCTAGGCAGGAGACACCCCACCATGGTAAATTCTTCCTATTTTCTCTTTTATTTATATTGGTAATAAGTTGAATTTTCATTTTTAGTTAAGTTTATTTAGTTTACGTTGTGATTTCTCTTGTTTATTAACATTTGGCATGACTTTGATAGCTTGTTAGTTTATTATAAAAAAAAAGTTCGTCTCACGCGTGCGCATGGCCGATGCGCACACGTCATATGATATTGCTGCAATCCCTGGTACAAAAACCAGAGAGTTGCGCTGGAACTATGTGGGTGGGGTGATGGGTGCACAACCCAACCCACGCGTACACCTCGCTGACACGTACGCGTCACCTTATTTTCTGGCGACCCACGCGTGGGCGTGGCCGACGCGCACGTATCGTATCTTACTGCTGCCATACCTGGTAGAAAAACCAGAGACTTGCGCTGGCACTGTGCGAGTGTTGTGCGAGGAGCACAATTCACATCCACGCGTACGCGTCACCTTCTCTTTTCGGCTTTTCATGCGTACGCATGACTGACGCTCATGCGTCGCCTCCTCCTTCTGCTATCCACGCGTACGCGTGGACAATGCTTACGCGTCGCTTATCTTCTCCCATTTCTTTCTTCTTTCTTCTCTCCTTCTTCTTTCTTTCAACCTTTCTTCTTCTTCATTCCTTTAAATTCTCATCCATATTCTCTTTCATTCTCTTTTACTTATTTCATTTACATACTTTCATTCATTGCATTTTAACTTTGTGTTTCTTCTTATTTTCTTTTCTAAGTTTGCTATTTTTTCATTGATGTTGAATTTTCTTACTCAATTGTTGGCTATTTCCTGCATTGTTTTTGTGCTTCGTCACTTGTTTTGTATTGTGGGGTGATGATATTTATATGTCAATGCTTATCTTTTGTAACACTTACATTATTTGTGCATTGATATGAACTCATATTGTCTTTCATGACCCACTCTTTCCTCTTTGAACTTGATGCTTCCGAGTGTTCTCTTCATGCTATTTACTTTTGCTTAAACTTTACTCTTGCATCAAGTGTTTGTTGATATGCCATTCGCTTATATTGCTTTCTCATTTACGTGTTGTAGCTACCATGTAGTTGAAAAACTCACTCTTATTTAGCATTAGCCCCACCTATATTTCATTTGCTATGATATCTTTATTTTTGGGCTTAATCTTCTGTCTTTCCTCCCCTTTCAGGCCGGCCACCAAGAAGGGAAAGGAACGGCTTCTAAATAGGCGAACAACAAGTCCTTCCGCACAATCCTCTGAAGGAAGCTCATCAGTTGTAGCCACCCTAGTCCACTCTGCTCATCTTTGCATGCACCGAGGCCGGTGCAATCTTTAAGTGTGGAGAGGTCGAGACCAACTTCCGTGGGTAACTACTTCCTTTTCCAACACCAATTCTTAATTTTCTTTGTTGGCTAATTATTGCATTGCATTATAGATTGCATTATAGTTAGAGTTTGTGCATATTTTACCACTACTTGATTGAAGTGATAATTTCTTTTCCAAGAAAACTATTTTAGGGCATTTCACTAATTTGAATTAAAATTTATGAACTTGCTTGAAGAAATTTATTTTGGAACATGGTTTTAGAGCTCGAACACACAAGCCTAGTAAGCTTTTTGAGCCTATTTGATTGGTTACATCTTATCAACCAATATTTTGTTTCGGTGTGTGTTGTTCTCTCTAAGATTATGATCTTTGTCTTGCTTGATTTTATATTTCCATTGTTTGATGAATGAATGCATTTATGTGATTGAGGCCCTTGTTTCACTAAGCTCACATACCCATATGGCCTTACCCTTCATTATCCTTTGCAAACCAATGTTGAGCCTATTTTACCCCTTTTGTTCTTTATTTTAGCACATCACTAACTCTAAGCGGAAAATAATAAATGTCCCTAATTTGAATCCTCGGTTAGCTTAGACTAGTGAGAGTGTTCATGAATTAAGTGTGGAGAAGTTGGAATTGGGAATACTTGGTTTGGGAATTGGGTATGTTATACTCTTTTGTAAAAATGTGAAAAAGATAGTTCAGCACATGTTCATGCATTCAATACCTTAATCATATGCATTGAGAAAAACAAAAAAAATGAAAAACCAAAAAATAAAAGAAAAATACAAAGAAAAAAAAGAGAAAATAATAAAAGGGGACAAAATGCCCAAAATAAATGGTGGTAGCAATGGATATGTATTGTACTCAAATTTGGGATGCATGAATATGTAGAAAACATAGTTAATGGGTAGTTAGATTTTGCATTTTGATTCATAGAGTATCTTAGGTTAGGCGGGATGTTTAAGTAAATCAAGGATTCAGATTTTAGTCCACTTGACCAAATACAATCCCACCTTGACCCTAACTACATTGTAACCCTTAAAAGACCTCTTGATATGTGTATTTGTGCATTAAATTTTTTGTTGATTGGTAGAAGAAGAGCAATCCTTAGAAAGCAGGATTAGTAGAGAACTGAGAGAATCGACCCTCAAACACTAGAATGATTAGAGTGTATACACTTCCGGTGAGGGTTCGATGCTCGATCCTTTGTTCCCGGCTTTCACGAGCTTTCTTCTGCAAGTCTATTTGTACTTCATTTTATGATTTGACTTAGTGGAATCCAGTCTATATTTGTTCTTGAAAGATTTATCTACTTTTAACCAAGTAGGTAGAAGCATTTTAGCATGTAGTTGCATTCATATAGATAGGTTAGATTGCATAAGTCTCACCATTTCCCTTCACTCTTTTGGTTCCCTTGAGTTTAGCATGAGGACATGCTAATCTTTAAGTGTGGGGAGATTCATAAACTACTATTTTATTGTATATTTTGGATTGAATTCAGTGGATTTTGTCAATTATTCTCACACCTATCCATATAAATTTCATGCTTTTAAGTTTCCTTCCTAATTTTGTGCTATAATTGAAAACATGCTTCTTTGGCCTTAAAATTGCTAATTTGTAATCTTCTCTTATTACCGTTCGATGCCATGATATGTGTGTTAAGTGTTTTCAGGTTCTATAGGGCAGGAATGGCTTAGAGGATGGAAAAGAAGCATGCAAAAGTGGAAGGAACACAAGAATTTGGAGATTTGTGAAGCTGGCCTCGACGCGCACGCATGGATAACGCGTACGCGTGACCGGTGCAGCAGACAAATGACGCGTACGCGTGACAAGCGTCACGTGCCTCAGTTACGAGAAAATGCTAGGGATGATTTCTTGGCTGCTTTTCACCCAGTTTCAGGCCCGAAATTGAAGACAAGAGGCTGGAGAATGGAGCTAATCATTCACTTTTATTCATTCATTCACACCTTAGGTTTTAGATATAGAATTATAGAGAAAGAGACTCTCTCCTCTCTCTAGGTTTAGGGTTTCTTCTTTCAATTTCTCCTTAGGTTTAGGTTTCAGTCTTATTTTAATTTAATTTATGAATTCTTCTTGTTAGATTCAATTTCCTTCTAATGCAATTTGAGTGATACATGTTTATGGCTTCTTTTTTTAATTGTTGGTTATTGATTCCTTGCATTGGTTAGTCTTAGATTTTATTATCTCTTATTAATTTTCTATGCTTTTATTTTGTGCCTTCCAAGTGTTTGATAAAATGCTTGGTTGGACTTTAAAATAGATTTTTATGTTCTTGACTTGGATTGATTAATTAGAGACCCTTGAGTTATCAAAATTCTTTTGTTGTTTGGCAATTGAAAGTTGCTATTTGGCTTGAGCCTCACTAAATCTAGTATTTGATTAGGACTTGTGAACTTAAATCGATTTTGCTCGCTTGACTTTTCTTCATTTGTTAGAGGATAACTAAGTGAAAGTGATTTGCACTTACCATCACAATTGATGATGATAATGAGGATAGAAATTCCAATTCTCAATCCTTGCTAGGACCTTTCTTAGTTGTTAGTTTATTTTTCTCGCAATCTATATTTTCTTGTTCCTTATTTCAAAACCCCAAAAAGAAGTACATCATAACCAGTAATAAATATACTTTCCTGCGATTCCTTGAGAGACGACCCGAGGTTTGAATACTTCGGTTTATTTTATTGGGGTTTGTACTTGTGACAAACAGTTTAAACGTTGACCGAGGATTGCTTATCGGTTTAGAACTATACTTGCAATGAGAATTTTTTGAGAAATTCTTTATCGACAATTTTTCCACGTCAGAACAAATCCTTCCCATAGAGGACTACAGATTAATTCTAGCATTCAATAAAATCTATGCACCCTAGGTTAGGTTTTTTCCCCTCTTTTACCACTACATTAGGTTGTTGAAAGAAATCTACCACTATTAAGTCATACCTAACAATATTATTGTAAAACCCCGTTGCCCTAAGCGTTACCTCGCACCGTAAAGCGAAGGATAACTAAACGTATAAGTACAAACAGAACAAGACATAATATATGTAGAACCTTGTAGATAGCACCAGGATACACAAGGTAATAGTTAAAATAAACAAGATATATATGTAAGTATGATATACAAAAAGAGGACTAGTCATAGCCTGCGGAGTTTAAGCCAGCTAGTCAAACTAAATACAACAGAGTTCTGAAGTTTAAAATAGCAACATCCTATCTCTCAAAGCTTTTAGAAATAAAGCCTCTAAGGTAAGAAAGTTACATAAATAAAAAGGATGAGAGAGTGACTATATCAAAATAAAGCAGAATAAAACAAAGATGAAACCATACTCCGCTATGTCACCATCTCGCAACTCAATGAGGTGGGTTACGACCTGCATTTGAAAAATAACAACAACATATAGTATGAGAACCGAAGGTTCTCAGTATGGTAACAGTGCCCAATATATAAGATGTAAGGTTCCAGGATGCCAAAGACAATCCTAGAACTTCACACCGATACAGATATTCAAGCTTAACAAAAATAAACAACTGAAACATAAACCATAAACAGGGTTATCTAAACTTAGGGAGATTTCTAACTAATACTAATCACACCGCTGTATTCCACAGCCTTCACCAACCAAACCTCCGTGTGATCCCATCGCCACCGCCTCCTGATCCTCCTCAACGACAGCAGAAAACACAGGTAATACAGACAAGTAAAGCACAAGTAATATACATATACAGCAAGTAAACAAATAGCAAGTAGACATGTGATTCATTTAGGCATAATTGAAGTTAAGCAAAGCAAACAAGTATATAGAAGATGCATATGATGAATGCCTGTCCTATTGGCTCGTGATATCACTTGTCGGTCTATAATTGCCAACCCGACACATCCTTCCAAATGTAGCCTTCTCGCCATGCTAGAGATATAGGACCTGCACACTCATGCAGCAGAGAAATCTGTCGCGCCGGGGATATAGGCCTCGCACACTCATGCAGCAGGGAGTCTGCTATGCCGGAGATATAGGCTTCGCAAACTCATACAACAGGAAAGGTTATGCGAGCAGGATACAACCTCAGCCCTCACATCTCAATGTAGGCGGGAGAATGCCTCGGCCCCTACACCGGCACCGCTACCTCGACGAGTGGGAGACTGGCACAGCCCTTGCCTGAGGCTCATAGCTACTTACCAATACAATTCGTATCACGTGAGCGGTGATGTTTCCAACTGCTACACAGCCCTCTCTTACTTTTAACTCCACAAAGAGCTCTAAGTTGACCATCATTTTCAATCAAACCATATTCAAGTGAGAAAGTAAAGCTTAGAGATAGGAATTTTACCCACTTGAATGTTGTGTAGGATGGTGACTTAGGAAGGGGTGGTCCCAATGATCTTGCAATTGCCACTCCCTTGTGCTCTTCTTTGACTACTTTCACCTCTTGCTCAAGCTTGAAATCCACCTCTTGTTCTACTTCACCCATGTCTTTAACCACTTCTCTCTCTTCTCTAGCAATCATAGCTTCCTCCAATTGTTCCAACACAAAGCAACATTTCTCATTTTCCACCGGAGTTTTCAATCTCTCCTTCATGCTATGCTCTTCACTTGATTCTCCATATGTAACCATAGGAGTTCCTTGAATGCTCAAGCATTGGGAGGCTGATCGGTTTACCATCTCATCCATGGCGGCAATGGATTCTAGTACCTCTTTTTGCATTTCTCTTTGTCCGTGAAGTAGCAAAGTGAGAGAATCATCTATTGGGGCTTGGGGTGGATAGGAGGGTTCATCATTTTGGAGAAAGGGTTCATGATAGGAAGATGGTTCTTCTTGGTAAGGGTGTGGAGGTTCAACACTCTCTACTTTTTCTGCTTGTTGCACAACACGTTCCATGGTTGCTTGAAGTTGATCCAATGCTTCCTTGAGATGATCCCTTGACTCTTGTTCTGCTTGGATAACATGATTAGGATCATATGGCTCTTGGATCGATAGACATAAATATTCTTCCATGGAAGGTTGTGATGGAAAGTAGAATTCATTTTGTGGTTGAAATTTTGCATATATTGGTGGTTCATCTTGGTAATAGTATGGAGGCGGTGGTTCTTGGAATTGTTGAGGTTGGAATGGTGGTGGTTCCATATATGGTTCATATGGCTCATATGGTTGTTAGTATGGTGGGGAAGGATTGGGGTCATATGAGGGTGTTTGGTAAAAAGAGGCTTGTGAGTATGGTTGAGAGTTATGTTGAGGATATGGCTCATAAGCATATGGTGGGGCTTGCTGGTAACTACAAAGAGATCCATCATAGCTATTAGATTGATATGCATTAGGAGTGGAATTATACCTATAAGAGACCGGAGGAGGTTGTTGCCATGAAGATTGTCCATAAGCTTGTGGCTCCTCCCACCTTTGATTGTTCCATCCTTGATGCATGTTGTCATTGAAGTTTCCATTTTCTACAACATAATTAGAACCAAACTCATAGCCAAAGTGAGAATTCATAATAGCAAAAGACAAAAATAAAAAAGCACAAAAACAAGGAGATAAAATCTAGTTACTAAATCAAACAAGCAAACTATTCACAATATTCCCATATGTACAATAACCAATAACAAGCGCACATTTGTAATTCTCCGAAAACGGTGCCATTTTGATGAATGGAAAATTGATGGTATAGAATTTCACTAACGAATTCTCGTTGCAAGTATAGTTTCTAAACCAACATATAATCCTTTCATGCAAAAATTTGGTTGTCACAAGTAACAAACCCCTAGAAATAATAACCGAAGTATTCAAATCTCGGGTCGTTCTCCATAGGAATTGCAATAAAGTTTTCTTGTTATTGGCTATGAGGTATATTTTGGGGTTTTGGATAAGAAACAAGAGAAGTAAATTGCAATGAAATCAAATGACAAAAAGGTCTTGGCAAGGTTTGGTGGTCAAGGAT
This sequence comes from Arachis ipaensis, assembly GCF_000816755.2. NCBI lineage: Eukaryota > Viridiplantae > Streptophyta > Magnoliopsida > Fabales > Fabaceae > Arachis > Arachis ipaensis. The sequence goes on from NC_029790.2 coordinate 41,441,006, forward strand.
CTCTATCCTTATCACTAACCACAACATGATAATTGCAAGGATCAATCCCATTAAATCATCCTCTAACAAGTAAAGGAAAATCAAATGAGCTATATCAATCCAAGTCCATAAGTCATAGCCACTCACTAATTGAATTAATGAAAGCTAGCGTCAATGGCTACCAATTATCAATCACTTGGACATTAGTGACTCAAGAATTCCTAAGTTACCTTCCCAAGCCAAGAACACAAAATTCTACTCTAACATCCTTCCAAGCATTTAATCAAATACTTAGAAGGCATAAAAGGAAAATATAATCAAATTGCAAGAAATATAAATCCACAACTACTAATTGCAAGGAATTAACAACAACAATTCAAATCAACAATTAAGAAAATCAAAACATGAATTGGATTAAAAGGAAAATAGAAGAACAAGAGTGCATCAATACAAAAGTAAAAAACTACAAGAATTGAAATACAAACTAGAGAGAGGAGAGGTAGAGGAACAAGAATTGATAAAGGAAAAGTAAATCAAAGCATGAAATTAACCTAGATCTAAGAAATCCTAATCTACCTCTAACCTAATTCTAGAGAGAAGAGAGAGCTTCTCTCTCTAGAAACTAAATCTAAACTTTCCCTCCAAAACTAAACTAAAACTAAAGCTAATTGGTAACTAGATGGTTGATCTCCCTTCAATCCTTGGGTTAAATAGCATCCGAGGTGAGTTGGATTTAGGCCTGGGAAGCCCAGAAATCGCCCCAACGGATTGCCTTTAAGTGAGTCACGTGCGAGCACTGACGCGTACGCGCGGGTCACACGTACATGTCGCTTGAAAATTTGCTATCCACGCGTACGCGTCGCCATACGACCTCACATTCCACGAGTGCGCGTATGCTACGCATGGGCGTCGATCTTAGAATTCCAAATCCTTGTTTCTTCATGAGTTCTCCACTTGCATGCTTTTCCTCTTAATCCCTTTGATCCATTCCTAGCCTTTCCATCCTGAATTTACTAACAAATGTATCAAGGCATCTAGTGGAATCAAAGGTGAATCAAAATTAACACATAAAAGGCCCAAAAAGCATGTTTTCACACTTAAGCACAAATTAGGAGACAATCATGAAACCATGCTATTTCCTTGGATAAATGTGGGAAAAGGTGATAAAATTCCCTAAATTAAGCACAATATAAACCCTAAAAAAATGGGGTTTATTAAGCGGGAGACTGCCACAGCCCTCACATCCAAACGTAGGTGAAGGACTGCAACAGCCCCTATGATGGAGAACAATGCAGATCACAATCACATAATCCATCTCAGAGGCCACTGCTCATAGCACACTTCCGTTCATACTCATTCCATTAACAAATCATTCATGTTTCTCAAGTCATGATCACCTTAACACTCTGCCCAAACACTCCAGTTATTCCATCCGCAGAACTTCCCAAACCTAAATCATCGTCTTCTAAAATCATAACTAAAATACCCCTTTTTATACACTTATTATTTTCTCCCTTGATTCAAGACCCTAAAACTGGTAAAAAGGTTTTAAATAAGTGTTACAGAAGTTTGCAAGCTTGTTGGGAAGGTAAAATAGTTAAAAACAAGGTTTTCATTGAAAAACAGGGCAGTGTACGTATGCATAGGGTTGTACGTACGCACTCCCAGAAGAATTTTCATAAAGTGTGCGTACGCACAGAAGATAAAAGTTTTCATTTTAAATGCACGCATAGATACGTGCGAATGCCCTCAACAGGATGCACTTCTCAGCGTGTGCGTGCGCACGATGTTGTGCATATGCCCAACTTGCAACATTCGCAGGGTGTGTGTGCGCACCAGAGTGTGCGAACACCCACAACAATAGGCATCTCCCTGTGTGTGCGTGTGCACCAGAGGGTGCGTACACACGCTTTCAAAAATTCACAGGGTGTGCGTGCGCACAAGGATGTGAGTACTGAGTACGCACAAGTCAAAACATAGCCACTGTTTAGAGCACGCACACAGCAGTGTGCGTGCACACACATACCAGAACTCATAATTTCTGCAACATCACAGAAATCAGATTTTTGACACCAACTTCCAACGATCATATCTTTTTCTACTAAATTTTGATTTCTACAAAATCTATACCGTTTTAAAGCTCTTTAAATTATCTTTAATTTGATACAAAATTTAATCAATTTCAAAAACTATAGCTCAAGATATGATCCGTCAAAGTTGGCCTAAAACCCATTTTCACCAAAAACCTTAGAAACTCAATTTCACCAAAACTCTTAATTCAAAACCAAACTATTCACAACCCAAGAATACCAAAATCACTCAAGAATCCATACTAAACACTCCTTAACCATATCAATCATTCAATCATCTAAACCATTTAATACTCACCTCCTCCAACTCTAAATTCAACCTAATATCACATCCAATTTCTTTAATACCACCATTCAAATTCCCAACAATCATTAATGCTACATATATCAAATCTTTCATCTAATTAGTCCTATTATCATCAATCAATCCATTAAATTCATCAAACCTCCCCACTCATTTATTTTCAACATGAACCACAATAACCAACAATCAAAATCATCATCAACATCCATCTTCAAACCTCAACCCCCACCAACATAACTCATCAATAATCATCATCTACCAACATATATGTGATCACATTCAAACTCATTCAACTTCCATCCAAACCATCATCAAGCATAAAATTTATATACAATTAATCATACAATCACATCATTCAAACCTATCTTAAGGTCAACTAGCCTAAGTGTCCAAAAATATTACATATTACATAAAAGAAACCGAAACCATACCTTGGCCAATTCCCACGCAGCTTAAAACACCAAGCAAAGTGACCAAGCTCAAAACCACCAAGCATCACTCCAACAAACTCCAAAACTCAATCTAACATCATACCACATATCACATCAAACCTAGGGTTTACAAAAACAATTAAACACAAGGGTTTAGTGAAACCTTACCTTACCCAATGGCACTAGGGGCAAAACCCAATAATATACCAATGCTAGATCACCTCTAAACAAAGAAAACCATGAAAATCTCAATCTAAAAAAGCCACAACTCGAATTTGTCAAAGAATAGAAAACTGGAGCTTGGGATTCAATTTGCTTATTATTTTATTTAGATAGAATTGAAGAGCTTGGCAAGAGCTTCGCGTGGCTGCAAACAACTCGTCAATCGAAGTTTTGTAACTCAAGTTATGGCCACCGGAAGTTGGTGGTGAATAGTGACCAAACCCTCACCTCTCTTCTCTCTCAAGTCAGCGCCTTCCCCTCTCTTGTTTGTGTTGAAAGCAAGGTTGTGAGAATCGGACCAGTCAATAAACCGGTGGAGTAATTGGTTTAGAGGTTCAACCGGGGTTCAACCAGTTTAATTAAATATGAAATAAAAGTATTAAAAATTTAATATATACTTTTAAATATTTAAATTCAATATTTTTAAATTGATAAAATTTAAAATTTTATAATTTTATATAATAAATTATCCATTAAAAATTTAGAAACAATTTTAAAAATTAACATTTATAACTAACAAAAATCAAAATGCATATAATACCACTAACAGTTATTCCGATTTCATAAAAATAATAATATAAATATAACAACAGCATAAACAATGCATTGAAATACTGCACGATAACACCATCAACTTAAAATCAGAAAAATCAATAACCCAGAATCAACAACTTAGAAAAAAATCAATCTTACAATTTTAAGAAATCACTGAAAAAGATTAAATAAACAAAAACCAATCAAAAGATTCAAAACTCAAAACAGGCTAAGAAATCCAATTAACCAACTTGAAACAACAAAAACCTAAGAAGAGAATCTAAAATTCCAATATCCATAAAATTAATTTAGAATCCAATGTCCATACAATTAACTCAGAATTCATACAATTAACGCAAGAGTGAGATCAATTATCTCTCGTGATTGAAGGAATGCAACTTGAACTCCTTGCAATGGCTCATTTCTTTAGTCTTTTTATTCTTCTTCAGCATAGCTTTCATGGCTTCAGCTTGGAACAAAACAGGGAAAGCAATAGCATACTTGATGAACCTAACACAAGCATTCATGTAATAGAAAAGAACAAAAGCAATACCATACTTCCAATCAAGTATTCAACAAAAGCCTTTCAATCAAATATTCAACAACACAAACCCAAAATCCAAAAATAGAAAACTCAGCATCAAAAGTCAGGAAATCCAAAAACAGAAAAACTAAGCATATAAGCAAGATTCAGAATCATATAAGCAACAACCCAACTCAAAACAGAAAAATCCAAACTCAGCATCCAAACTAAATTCAGGTTCAGAACTCAAATCTGCCCTAAATTATTATTATTATTATTATTATTATTATTGAACATATAGCAAAATTCAATATACCAAAATTCAAAATTTAGAATTCTAACATTGAATTTACATTAAATTTATTCAAAATTACAGAACCTTTAATCCATATAATTAACAAAATAAAAAAAACTGAAAAGCAGAACAAGAACTCAGAAGAAAAACTGAAAAACTCTGTATATGAAGCTCTAAACTAAAATTTGCCCTAAATTCCTCACTAAATAAAAAATCAACTGAAAACAAAAACCAAAAACCCGCGAACTCAATAACATCAGCAAGTCAGCAACCCAGTTCATACCATTTTGTCACCAAACGTCCAAACCAAATAAACAAAATTCATTGAAAAATAAAGATGTTATGTTAGAGTACTCACCACGGAAGAGCACATAAGGTCAGACGACGACGACCGGAGGCCCGACAACACCGATGACCAGGATGGCAAGCCGATGACCAGACGACGCCAACTCCAGACGCTTTGGAGTTCAGAGATCAAGACAACGACGCCGGTGACAGTTGCCTCATCCACGACGGTGACGCTTCCATCTGGCGTTTGTTGGAGGTGACGATGGCGTTTGTTGGAGCCTTGGATGTGACTGTCTTCGAAGAGGAAATTAGGGTTGGGACTTAGGACTCTTCGAAGAGGAAAAGGTGGCTCACTCAGCAGCGTTCAATTTCATTCAGCATTTCAGCCCCTTTTTCTTTTTTTTAAGGCGTCAAAACGACGCCGTTTGGTGGTTGGGTGGGATAACCGGCACTTGCTAAAACCCGGCCGGCTCGGCCCATTTGGCGGTTAACCACCGGTTCGGCCGGTTTTTCACCGATTTTTTGCTGAGCGATCTTGCAGGTGAACCGGACCAACTAGATGACCGGTTTTTGGTTAACCCGGTTGAACCAGCTGGTCCGGTCCGATTTTCAGAACCTTGGTTGAAAGTGGTTAGGTTGGCCACTTAAATATGAATATATATGTTGGGCTTGAGCCCGGCCCAATCCGTTAGTGTTTTTGGTCTATTTGGCCCACTTTGGGTTAAAACCTTTAAGATTAGTACCCGATTTTCGATTATAAATTATTTTTGTCTTTTCAAAACAATAAATTAAATTTTCAAAATTTTATTTTTTTCAAAACACGGTACCGGATAGACTAGATCCGGTACTGCCGGCTTAAGCACCGGTACACATTTTTACAAAAATCTTTTGTAAAAGATACATTTTCCAACTCAGAAAAATTCATTGAAATCAAATTTCACCTTTTTATTTTCAAAATTTTATTTCTATATTTTTGAACCTATTTCGGACAATTAAATTATTGCTTTATTAAAACGGTTAAGCCGGTTTTTACAATTATCCTCTTAGGAAATGACACCCGATACATCATCATGATGGACTCTCTACTTTGTAATGTACCCAAATTCAATAATTTGGCAGAAACCCTTCATCATTAAATCACACCTAACATCATTAATAGTCTTAAATTTTGTGAATTCACACTTGGCACATGGGCATAGAATTATTTTGCCTCTTTAACATTACAAATCTATTCTAGTATTTAAGTTTCTATCCTAAATAGGCATAATTGGTAAAAAAAATTTTCAAGTTACAATTTATTTCCACTTGTATTAAATTATATACAATTTTCAATTTTAATATTAACAAGTGTAATTACCCGTGCCATGCACGTGATAAGATTAAAATTATAATTTTAAATTATTTTTTAAAATTAATTTGAATTATAATAATTTGATTAATAAAAAAGTAACATATTATACATTATTTTTTTTAATCTAGTGTTAATTGGATTAACTCTAAAATAGTTATTAATCGGTTTTAATAATCTACATTTTTCAATAAATCAGACATATCTACTGAATGTGATCATAAATAATATAGTAATAGTTAAATTCACCAACAAATATATTGGCTATTATCACACCATAAAACAAATTAAATATAAAGGCTATTAGCACTTATAAATCTATAAAATCGCACTATCTTTGATTCGTGCAAGGGTTTACTTATCAAATAAACTTAAAATATGAACAAAATATATTTATAAAATGGACCTAGCATCACTTGAAAAAATCATGAAAAATAATCAACTTACCTTATTATCCATGAGAACTATTTCTATGTAAGTCGTCTTGTTCTTGTCAAATTTGGATGGGACTTTCCATAACCTTATATATTAAGTTTGTTAAATATATATATATATATATATATATATATATATATATATTATGTAACCCGTGTCATGCACGTGATAAGATTGAAATTATAATTTTAAATTAATTTATTAAAATTAATTTAAATTATAATAATTTAATTAATAAATAAATAATATGATGTGCATTGTTCATTTTTTTAATATGGTATTAAGTGTATTAATTTAAATAATATTTTTTTCTTTTTTAAATATATATTTTTTTAATAATTTCATTACTAATCTGAAATATAAAATGAGAAAAAAAAGGTGATACATATATCTAAAAAAGAAAATAAACTTCAAAATCAGAAAAAAAAAAGAAATTTTATTTAAAAAATGTAAAAATAATATATTCAAAAAGAATAGTCATAATATATAAATTGAGTGAACAATTTAAATTTCTCTAAAATTAATTTAATCAAATATCAATATTAGAAATAAATTACTTAAATAATATTTAATCAATTCTAGTCCTTAGAGACATATAGATTAGAGTCATTCTCATAACGACAACCAACTGAAACAACATCGTAAGTTCGAACATTTAGAATTCGTGCAAATTCAGACCATTCCCTTGTTATTTGAAAACCTTATGTATCCCTGATCTGATAATGTTGAATTACAATTCCTTTTACGGAAAAAGAGTTACGGAGGTGACTTTGATGTGTTGGAGACCAAAATTCTGAAGTTACTATTTATATTTGAGTGTGACACCCATTAAACCCTAAAGGCCAAATAAAATAGTATCTCTGGTTTTATTTTCATTTGATTCTAAATCAAAAGTAATACTGACTTATTTAATTCAGCATTTATGATAATAAATGAGATGACCATTATATAAGTTATTTAATTTAAAATAGCTTAATTTGCAATTATAATTAAGATATGTATTACCCATAAATAGATTAGGAAATAATAATTTTGTAACAAAATAATCATTCAATTTGAATTACAATTAATTGATTGATAGAAATTATAATAAATTATATGATATTTAAATAATTAACCAAATAAATTAGTTGATATAATTAATTTATTATAATAAATTGAATTTAATGAGTTAAAAGAAATAAATCGAAAAACACTATCAGAA
>NC_029790.2:41449056-41463011 GCF_000816755.2 Arachis ipaensis
AAATAATTTAATATTTATCTCGATCAAATTAAATAATAAATTAGTTATAATTAATTTGGTTTAATGAATCAAACAAAATTTAAAATAATTTGATATTTACTCTAATTAAATTAAATATTTGAAGTTATGATTAATGTAATTTAATGAATCAAATAAAATATTAAATGATGAAATATTTATCCTAATCAAATAAAATTACATAATTGATTAGTTATAATTAATACAATTGAATGAATCAAACACATTAAATTAAAAAATAATTTAGTTAATTTATGTCTTAAGGACACATTTTAAAAATATTTATTTTTCAACAACTTTTATAAAATATTTTTTATAATATTTTTAACCTATGGTCTAAAGGCACAGTTATAATAACCCATTAAAAAGTATTTAATTAGTTAATACAAATAATTAGTATAATTGATTTAGTTCAATAAATTAAAAGAAATAAATGTGAAAGGAAGAGATAAAGAAAAAGTGAAATTATAAAAACGTGTAGCCAATAAAAAGTAAAAAAAAAGTCCCTTTTAATTTTTTATTTATTAAGTATTAATTTATTATAATTAATTTCACAACATTTATTATACGTTATTCATCCTACAAATTAATACAATCAATTAATTGATATCAATTATCGATAATTAATTTTAATTGATATAACTCATTTCGCTATACTTTCTAAATAAATAATTAAAAATGCACGTCTCAATTTTTTGTTAAAGTAGAATAAAATAAATTACATAAATTGAGTAGATATAAATCTGAAAATTATAAAATTTTATTAACAACTCAAATAAATTAGTACCATAAAACTAAATTTAATGTCTATTTTAAAAATAATTACTGACCTTTTATTCTTTTAATTATTAATAATTTAAATAAAGTAATACCCTATAACTTATTTTGTTATCTATTTTAAGTAATTACTAACATTCTATTTTTATAATTATTTGCTTGTCTTATTTATCATTTATGCTTTCAATAAATTATATTAATAAATAAATAAACTAAATTAACTCTGATTATACTTTGACTATTCAACAATCACTACAAGAAACATCGTTAAAATCGACGGCTAAGCCGTCGATAATATTGAAATTTGACATTAAAATAGACGGCGGAGGTTGTCTCTATAAAGCCTGTCGATTTTTCAAAATACTAATAAAATCGACGGCTTGCCTGGCCATCGATAATAATTTAAAAAAATCGACAGCAAGCCCGTCGATATTATGAGTTTGATAATTTTATATTCTTACTAAAGTCGACAACAAGGGCGTCGATATTATTATATAAAATCGACGCCTCTACTGTCGATATTTGATACAAATAAAATCGACGGTACCTTTGTCTATAATATGTTTACTAAAATCGACAACTTTGCTGTCGATATTGGATCCAATAAAATCGACGCAGTTGCCATCAATTTTATTATTCATATACCGACAAATTCTATGTCTGTATTTGGGTTTGCTTGTCTATTTTAAAATTAAAAAGCAACAACTATTCCGTCGATTTTAATAAATATATTTTAATTATTTTTTTTATTTGAAAAATAATAAACAATTAATGCAAATAAATATAAAAATAAAATTTATACAGAATATAGATAACAAGACAAATAAACTTTTAAATATAAAAATAAAATTTATACTAAATATTAAACAATTAGTTTACAAACTTATCAAAATAATAAATAATCCTCTAACATAAAGACTCAAGATAAGATAAATAACTAAACTTAGACTTATATTCGTTTAAATTGCAATCTACTAATAATACAAAATATTCCAAGTAAAGTAATTAAATAACCTACTCATACTCGTCTAAATAATCATCCGAGTCATCAAAATCGTCAGAATCATCCTCCCTTTGAGAACTCTGTGGTTGTCCTGGTCGCTGCAGAATAGGTGGGAGTTTTCTACCTGAGGCTGGGGTTGGGACTGCGGCTAGAGCTGTGCTTTTCTAAGAGCTTGAAAAAATAAAAGGAGGAGGTGGGGGAATACGTGATCCAGAACTACTAGGACCCGTGGCCCTCACATACTCAGTCAAGCTGCTCAATTGATGACTAAACTGATCCATCTGTGAGTTACTGGTGTTGAGATCCTCACGCAAGGATTCAACTGTTTGTTGCCACTCTCTTTTCTCCCTTTGGTAGCGATTTTCAAGCTCTCTATATTTAGCGGCATGTTTTTCAACTTCCCTATTGAGTATTATGATTCGTTCTCTAAGATCCAAAACATCAGCGCTGGTGGTCGTGGTTGGCCCATCAACTCGAGGCCACACCATGGAAGAGTCCCTTACCTCACCCATACCATATACCCTACCTCTTCGTTTTCCACCCACTATCTCAATCCATATGCTTTACTCAGAGACAGCCGGTGGATTAGTTACACCAGCCTCTATAGCAGCCTGCCGCTCTTGCTCAGCCTGAAACATACGCTCTTGAAATATATCCTACAATGAGGAGAAATGATTGATAAACTACTATAAGTATTAATAAGGCATAACAATTAGATAACAAAATAGTTACAATTAATAAAGGTAAGTTACCTTTGTCTTTTGGGAGTGTTCATCAACCCATTGAGTCCTATCCTCTTTGCGAGTATGAGTGTGCTCAAAAAACTCATCCATACGTGATGGTCTTCCAAGCGAATGATTCTACATAATGAGAGAAACAATATGACACACTGTCACTGATTGAGGAAAAAAATTGCATATAGTACTGTTGAGATATGATTAGTTATGTTGTGTCTATATTTTAGTAATAAGATTTTAGTAATTAAAAAAATCATTAAAAATAATTAAAAAGTAGAATAAAAGCAAAAGCAGAATAGAACAAGCTCATTTTATTTAGAACCTCAATGGGAGACGTGACAATAAGAAGCTAGACACGGTTTAATGGACTTCAAGGTCACAATCAGTGGTCAAAACTCACATTTAGTTGCAACTTAATAATCCATCAAGCTCATTTTGTTTCAATAAATCATAACACAAGCACAAATAACAGCATGCAGGGTATGGACAAGGGATTATAATTGATGAACCATAACCTTCAAAACTCAGATATTACAATAAGAAAAATTATAAATGAAATAAATAAGGTAAACAAACGTATTAGAATTGCTTGTGAGTTTTTTCTTACTTTTTTGGCCTTAAGAAATTTTCAGAACAGCAAATATCATAGTAAAGATTATCTTTAAGTAAAAAAGAGGGTTCTATAAGCAACTTACCAAGCGTAATCTCGCTTCTGGAAAGGTGGTGCCTCCTGCAGTGTGAAGGGAAGTACCTCGAGTCGATTTCCTAGCAGTTGTATTTCTCGCCTGTAATTGTCTATAGGCATCAGTGTACCAACGTCTCATCAATTCACCAAGAACTTCTGGTGGGATCCAATATGGACGGGCACCTTTTTTGCGAATGGCATGGAGCATACCTCACAAGCGCTTGGCATCCCTAAACCTCCAAGCTTGATAGATATCATCCTCCTCCGTATCAATAATGTCAAAGCATTTCTATTTTAAAAAAAAATCACATTTTACAATATCACTTAAAATAAATGTTAAAATTGTTGAGACAAAAACACTGCCAAGGGGTGCAGAATAAGCAGTATAATTAAACAGTTTTTTAAATCACCAAAATCTACTAAAATATTTGCCAAAACCTGTAGAGCCAAGCTCATAACAGTTTTTCATTGGGAATAACAACACTTTATTTGATTAAAAAAGAAAAAGAGAATAACAAGAAGGCAGAATATATAGAACACAATGAGCAATGAATGCTATTCATAAGGAGCATAAGGAGATAGAATTTACCCTCCACTCAGTCCACCATATTTTTCGAGTATCATAATCTGCCTCATCAAAACTCAGCCAATGCTTGTTGTAGTTTTTCCTAAAAACCTGAGAAATATGCTTCAATCTAGGCTTAGGTGGGTGCCAACTACATCAAAAATCAAATGACACTATTTATAAAATTTAAAACCGACATGAAAGAAGCAAACATGCTCTATTTTGTGGGCTCAAAATATCTTAATATATGAAATCTATGTCCAAACTACCAAAAGCTAAAGTGTAACTAAAATCTCAAAGAACTAAAGCATGAGATTTTTATTACAAACCACGAAAAAACAAAATAACATCAGCCTAATCATGCATGGCAAAACTGCATCAGATACTAACAAGTCAAAATAATACTGCACGCACTGCTACCAGTTGCCTCAAACAGTATAAATAGAGAAGCAAACAGAAAAGGTGAATGTGCAGGAACGACGATTCCAAGAAACAAATAAAATCACACCATTTAAATATATGGATCTTGGACACAGGAAGCAAATAGTTAAGCTAGCTTTGATAACAACTAAAGGAACTAAGAAGATAGGCATATCGAATCAAAGCAAATAGTTAAGCAAATATTTTCATTAACAAATATCCAACTAAACAAATAAAAGCACACCATTTAAAGTGCACGCTTAGTTCATAAAATTTAAAGCAAATAACAAACCATTTGGCACGATCATATCTGAGCTTCGGAGCACTTATGCTGGAGTGACCAGTGGCAGTGGATGTTCCTTGACCCTGAGCATCTTGAGTACTATTAGATGTGGTTTGTCTTTCCCCACAAGATCCTGCTCGACTGGGAACTACAACAGCTGGATCACTCTTCACACCATGTGAGGCAATGTTGGAAGGTTCATTGGCTTGTTGAGTGCATGATCTTGGCACACCCGGAGTAGGCATAATGTGTATCTGAGGCTCCTGACGGGAGGGGGTAGTAGTAGCAATAGGTGGCGGTCTCCCATTGGTCGGAGCAGTCATGTCGGATGATGACCCAACGAGAGAGTATGGATCCGCATGCAAGTCAAGGGGTTGACCAGTAGAAAGCCTAGGCCTCCCCTTTCGGCCTCGGCCACGGCAACGACCACGACCGCGATCTCTGTCTCTACCAACCATATCATGTACACATTAAAATAAGCAAGTTATTATCCATAACATAACCGATACAAGATATATGAATTAACAAATTAAAAAATTTATTAGAAATATGCAATTAAAGTAAAATCAGCTAGTAGTGTCATCAGCTAGTAGTAAAATGCTTGTGCATATTTTAATTCAGTAAAGAGTAGGAAGAGTAGGAAGGAAAATGCATGAGAAGGAAGAGTAGGAAGATGAGAGGAAAATGCATGCTTCAAAGTTTAAAGGAATCAATGGCTGTAGGATTTTTTACAGCATATACTAACCCTGCACTGCCAGTTCATTGAAGCAGTAGTAGCAAGAGGAGTATTAGCTATTGAAAGAAATAAAATAACTGAAGCAGCAGCAGCAAGAGGAGTATTAGCTATTGAAATTTTCCATTTAAATCCTTTTTTGAGTTTTAATTAAGGCTATTTTTCATACATAAGTGAAAATAAATACAAGGCAATAGCAAAGAGAAATTTGTTCCTCCTATACATAAACACTCATCCCTTTGGACCAAAATCAAAGTGTAAATGGCAATAGGAAAGTAGTATGAAATCAAGTTACAGAAAAATAACATAAAGAGAAGAATTTACCAACTCCTACTTGATTCTAATCTTCTATGAAGCAGCAACACATATACAAAATATAATTTATTTAAAAGTAAATTAAGAAATTTGCAAACTAAGAATTTACAACTAAAACCTCAATCCGAGAATTCTGAACTTCCATCATCATCAATGTAAGCATCATCGTCATCATAGTTCTCAATGTCATCGTCCTCCTCATTATTTACATTAGGAACCTGGAGGTCAGCTACTTGAATTTGTATCATATCAACATCTCCTGACGTAGATGCTAATGATGGTGGAAACTCGATTTCTGAAATGATCCTAGCATGTAGAGGCTCATCATTCTGATACACCTCGGTTGCATATTCATTTTGTGCCTCCTCCATTATTTTTTGTGATTTACATGTAATCACAACCTTCCAATTAGACTTATAGCCTTGTGGATATGGCATGTAATACACTTGTCTAGATTTTTGCGCAAGGATGAATGGATCGTAACTCACGTATCTCCTAGTGGGTAATACTTTAATTATTTTGTAGTCTTTGTGTCTACGTGTTCCCTGAGGCCTGGTAGGGTCATACCACTCACAGTAAAACAAGGTGACTCTTAAACTAACAAGACTTGGATATTCAACAATCAAAATCTCTTTAAGAGTGCCGTACCAATCAGATGCATCATTCCCTCCATCACCTTTAACATATATGCTTGTATTATCTGTCTTCTTTCCAGATGCATGCTCAGGAGTATGAAATCTATACCCGTTAACCTTGAACATACCAACACTCATGGCCCTAGTTTTTGGCCCGAATGCTAAACTCAATAAATGAGGACAAGTTATGCCATTACTGGGATTTTTTACCTGATTTTGTCAAACAAAATATAGTATTTAAAAAAACAAGATTTACTTTGACATATTTTGATACAGTCAACAAAATGTAAAAACTTACATGCTCATGGAACCATGATGGAAAGTTGGATAAAGAATTATTGCTCCCATGGATCTGCTCGTATTGACTTCTAAATGTATCGACATTCAGGACAATTCAACAAGATATGTAAGTGAGCGGCTTTCATTTCCATACTAGTTTACCATCTGTCTTTATTGGCTCCCCCAGCAATACCCAGTTGATCAAAAATAGAAAGGGTAGGCTCAAATGAACTTACACCACCATCATCATTCCAATTCGGCCTTGTTCTCTTATACATGACATGTGGCTCAAAGTAATAAGAACAATAACTTGATGTCTCTCTAGCTAGGTATGCTTGACAAATTGAACCCTCTACTCTAGCCCGATTCTTCACTGATCTCTTATACGTGCCTATTTCACGCTCAAATGAATACATCCACCTATACTGAGCTGGTCCACAAACACGTGCCTCATATGCCAAGTGAACTGGTAGATGCTCCATTACGTCAAAAAAGGCAGGTGGAAAAATTCTTTCTAACTTGCACAAAATAACAGGAATATTAGCTTCCATTTGTACAAGATCGCTAACCCAAAGAGTAGATGAACAAAGGTCCCTAAAATATTGACTTATTTCGGTTAACGGTTTCCACACGTGGTCTGGCAACTCTTTGAAGGCTAACGGAAGCAAACACTCCATAAATACATGACAATCATGAGTTTTCATCCCAAACAATTTTCCTCCTTTGACATCGACACACCTTTGTAAATTTGAAACATATCCATCTGGCATTTTCAACTCTTGTACCCATTTACAAACATTTTTTTGTTGTTGGAGTGTCAAGACATAGTTGCCCTTAGGCTTTGCCCAATGACCTTCGCGTACCTGCACCAAATTCAAATCTGGTCGCTTACAAAGCACAGCCATGTCTAACCTTGCCTTTTCATTGTCTTTTGTTCTTTCAGTATCCATAACGGTATTCATTATATTACTAAAAACATTCTTCTCAATATGCATTATATCCAAACAATGACGAACCAAATGATCTTTCCAATATGGGAGATCTCAAAATGTACTCCTTTTGTTCCAATTGTGTTCCACCCCATATCCGCTCAATCTCACTTGTCCTCATGTGTCAACTATTTTAGGATTGTGTCTAACTTTTTCCCAGACCTGTTCGCCACTAAGCCTAATAGGAAGTTCTTCATCCTCCTCAACATTCTTCCTAAAACCAACTTTATTACGCCTATAAGGATGACCTTCAGGTAAATATCTCCTGTGACAGTCAAACCACGAATTCTTTCCGCCATAATCTAACCAAAAGGCCTTGGTATCCTCCATGCATACTGGACACGCTAATCTTCGCCCCGTACTCCAACCAGACAACATTCCATAAGCAGGAAAATCATTAATTGTCCATATTAATGCAGCCTTTAACTAAAAATTTCTCTTGCTATGAATGTCATATGTTAGGACGCCTTCATCCCATAACTCTTTAAGTTCATCTATCAATGGTTGAAGATAAAAATCAATTTTTGCTTTGGGATTTTCTTTTCCGGGTATGATGCACATTAGGAACAAAAAAGGGTCTTTCATACACATATGAGGTGGAAGGTTATAAGGGGTAACTATAACAGGCCAATAAGAGTACGGTGTGCTAAAATGAACATTAGGAGAAAATCCATCAGAACAAAGTCCAAGTCTAACATTACGCGGTTCTCTTGCAAAATGAGGATTCTTGGTATCAAAATGTTTCCATGCTTCACCATGGGAAGGATGTGTCATCACGTCATCATTTCTGTGATTTTGGTGATGCCACAACATATGAGGGGCAGTACTCATTGATTCATACAACCTTTGTAGCCTTGGAATCAATGGCAAATAATGCATTCTTTTATATGGCACCTCTTTATTTTTTCCCTTCCTAGGCTTAAATCTCTGCTCCCCACAAAATTTACATTGTCTAAGATCTTTGTCCTCTTTGTAATATATCATACAACCATTGACACAACAATCTATCTTAACCTCCTTAAACCCAAGTTGGGAAACAATTTTCTTAGCTTCATAGTAATTAGCAGGAATTTCATTTGGAGTTGTTTGCATTTCTCTAAACAAAGTTGCCCACTGGTCAAAAGATCCCTGGGATTGGTTTCCCTCTGATTTTATACTCAGCATCCTACTAGCAAGTGACAATCGTGAATGGATACAATTTTCCCACAAGGGTTTACTAACTGAATCTAAGAGGTCATAAAATCTCTTAGCATCTCGATTTGGTTCCTCCACTGTTGGTTGCATGTACATGTGAAACTCAGGTTGCAAAGCATCAACAACCATCTCATGATAACGATCAAAATTTTCTTCCCATGTAACACCACCTAATTCAGAGCTACTTTCAATATCTTCTTCTATCCTAATCTGATTCTCTGTGGGTATCTCTTCTCCATGCTCTGTCCAAACCCAATAATTAGGTTTAAACCCATGAGTATATAGATCAATCTTAATGTCGATCAACTGTTTAAACGTCCCACATTGACATCTGGCACATGGACACCTAACTAAACCTCCTCTGAGAAATTCATGAGTTCTAGTACACACATCCACAAATTCATTTACCCCTTTAATAAAACTGGGTTTAAGACCCCGCCTCTCATCATACGTTCTATCATACATCCAACTTCAGTTCTAGTTTTCCATTATTAATGATTTTAATTTCCTACATATCAAATGGATAATATTCAATTTTTAAATTTTTTTTGTTCAACGACAAACCACAACAAATAAAGTCTTATCATAAATATAATTTATACTTTCACCATGAATGCTTTACACAAACAAGCATACATAAGTAAGTATAGATAAGCATGCATAATAATTTAATAGAGATAATAAAGATAAAGATAAAATAAAACTCAATAGTTTAACAGAGATAATAAATAAACAAAAAAGTAGAAGGTTAAACCTTGAATAGCTTTTCTGGGAGTCTTAAACTCTATCAATACTTGTGATAGTGTAAACGGATGTCACTGGAACTTTGATAATACTTGTGACTATGTCAACCCTACCAAAAAAATATATATAGGCACATCAACACTAAAAATAATACATAAAAATCTTATCATGAAAACCTTGTAGTTTGCATAAGATATTTTATTTTTTATAATTTATTTTTAATTATTAATATTAAATTTATAATTTTAAAAATAAAAATATAAAATTAATTTCTTAAACTCAATACAAAAGTGGTTGAACAGGCACGTGAACCACTAGTTAAAGTAGTGACAGAATAAGGACTAACGTGTTTTCTCACAAATTAGTAGCAACTTGAAATAAACGAATTTCTCTAAACAAAGTTGCCCACTGGTCAAAAGATCCCTGGGATTGGTTTCCCTCTGATTTTATACTCAACATCCTACTAGCAAGTGACAATCGTGAATGGATACAATTTTTCCACAAGGGTTTACTAACTAAATCTAAGAGGTCATAAAATCTCTTAGCATCTCGATTTGGTTCCTCCACTGTTGGTTGCATGTACATGTGAAACTCATGTTGCAAAGCATCAACAACCATCTAATGATAACGATCAAAATTTTCTTTCCATGTAACACCACCTAATTCAGAGCTACTTTCAATATCTTCTTCTATCCTAATCTGATTCTCTGTGGGTATCTCTTCTCCATGTTCTGTCCAAACCCAATAATTAGGTTTAAACCCATGAGTATATAGATCAATCTTAATGTCAATCAGCTGTTTAAACGTCCCACATTGACATCTGGCACAAGGACACCTAACTAAACCTCCTCTGAGAAATTCATGAGTTCTAGTACACACATCCACAAATTCATTTACCCCTTTAATAAAACTGGGTTTAAGACCCGCCTCTGATCATACGTTCTATCATACATCCAACTTCGGTTCTAGTTTTCCATTATTAATGAATTTAATTTCCTACATATCAAAGGGATAATATTCACTTTTTAATTTTTTTATTCAACGAGAAACCACAACAAATAAAAATCTTATCATCAATATAATTTATACTTTCACCATGAATGGTTTACACAAACAAGCATACATAAGTAAGTATAGATAAGCATGCATAATAATTTAACAGAGATAATAAAGATAAAGATAAAATAAAGCTCAATAGTTTAACAGAGATAATAAATAAACAAAAAAGTAGAAGGTTAAACCTTGAATAGCTTTTTCGGGAGTCTTAAACTCTACCAATACTTGTGATAGTGTAAATGGATGCCACTAGAACTTTGATAATACTTGTGACTATGTCAACCCTGCCAAAAAATATATATAGGCACATCAACACTAAAAACAATACTTAATAGTCTTCTAAAAAATTAGTCAGCCGAACACTAGTATTTCCATTGGAATAAACTGGCCAAAGATTAATTTGGACGGACAATGAAACTTAGTCAGCCGAACAAAACTCTCAAATCCAAAAATATAAAAATTATACATCATATAATTAGCTACCTCATTATTATCTGATTTTTCTGAAATAGTTATCCATATTAATACTTTCTAATGTCATGTTTGAGAAAAAATGGAAGTCACGTTAAAATAAATTTTATAATTATAAAGTATTCATTTAAAAGAAAATAACAATAATTTATGAGAAAATTAAAAGTTGTTTTGATAACCATAAACGGTGTTGGGGAAGTTAATCCAAACAAATAAAGGAAGAGTCAACAACAAAATAAAAAGATGGCATGAACTTGAAGCTGCAAAATGGTTTCACAATTCTAACCACAATGTCATGATCATAATGATAAGAATAATAGTTTTCATTCATGGCCGGCACCGGTCGAAATGGTGGCCGGAGACAGAGCTGCTAGTGCTTCCAAGAGCCACAGCCAGGCCGAGAAGCGGCGCAGTGACCAGATCAATGCACAGCTTACAAGTCTAAGGAAACTAATTCCAAAATTTGATAAGGTACAATAGCTCATTTTAATTTTAATGTGTCTTAAATACTATATAAACTATAAGGTATTGCCATTTGAAACTAGGCATAGTTAGTTTCAATAATACCATGAAAAATATATAAGGTATTGCCATTTTAATGTGTCTTAAAAGTATGTTATCTTGATTCAAATAAAATTAAATCTAGAGATGGATATGAAAAGGTGGATAGGGTGAATCTAATGTGGGAAGAGGTAATATAAATGAAATTATGTCAAGGTCCCCTGTCAAATAATCTCTCTTACCTTGTGAATGCATGGTGTTGACCTATATGGGCACACAATAGAAAGCATGTCAGAAATAAAATAAAGGAGAAACAATTGGAAAAGAAAGGAAGGGTAAAGCAAATGAAGTTCAAAGAATAGAAGCAAAACCAAAAAGGAAGGCCTGAGACTAAGAACTACTTTTTTTTAAAATATGGCAATGGCAATAGCAATAGCAATGGGCATGCACTGAAATATTCATTTTTATTATTATAACAATATGAATACTATTTTTATTTAGAAAAAAAGAAAAGAGAGAATCAGAAATCACATAAGTATATTGCTAGATATCCTATTAGCTATCCTATTAGTAGTGAATATAAGTAGTGAAACCTCTTTTTGTCTTTACTTCATTATTGCTAGTTATCCTATTAGCTACCACACTCACTACTACTTAACAAATAAATAGTAATGCTGTGACGTTGAGTAATGCTGATCCAGTCACGAGGAAGTTGTGAAGTTAGCATTAGCAGTATCACTTTTTGTTTTTGCAAAGCAGCAGTAGCACTGTTTGTCGGTTTCCATTCCCTTTAAGTCATTAAAATATTGCTAACGTGCATATCAAAGAAACTTTGGCAAATTAAACTTTAATTCTTACAACTCAAGCAAGACACCATCAGCTAATTAAACTTGAAGACTTAAAGGGAGAGAAATCAACCTGAAAGTAGTAGTTAGCAAGAGGCTTTTACATTATGTACTTTTCTATTCTGCGGAAAGTAGTAGTTGTAGTGTAGTGTGCTGTGTGGCAAAATAAGCTTTCGTAAGAGATTGTGTAGCATATTAGTTAATGTCAAAATAATAATTATCTTGACACTTTAATTAAGCTAAGTGTTCCATAATGTAAAGCCTATGCTGATCAGACATAGAAATTAAATAAAAAATTCCATTCAGGCATTTCTCTGAACATGTGGTGTGCAGAGTTCAAAACAGTAAATTTCAGTTCAATCTAAGCAGCATTCAACCCAGTAATTTCAGAAAGATACAGCCAACAACAATTTCATTCCAGAAACACAAGTTTTAACAAACTTAAGCCTAACCAAATTTTCTAAAAATAGAATTAAAAAGTAGTGAAAATAAAGAAAAAAAAGACAGGGAACAGGGGAAGGGAACCTGCATTGATGAAAGGAGGAAGAAGAACGGAGAGGCGGTGGGGTGGTGGTGATGTTGCAGTGGCACAGAAGGTCGTCGTCGCTGGTGGTTGCTTGTCGGTGCTTGAAGACGCGGACAGAGGGTGACTCCACGAACAGGGGTGTCGCACGCAAGAACGAAGAAATGGAGAAATGGGGAAGAAAGAGAAGAAGGAAGAGAGAGAGGGTAGGCGATGGTGGTCGCCGGTGGTGGTGTCGGACGGAGGCGGTGGTGAAGAGAAAGCGAAGTCAACCAAAGGATACCTAGCTTGAAGAATACCTAGCGAAGTCAACCAAAGAATACCTAGCTTGAATTTGGGGAAGTTTGCATTTCTGAACTTTGGAAGCGGGAGTTGACGCGAGAACATGTGTTTTTAGTGATAAAAATCGACGGCATATTTGTCGATTTTAATTAAAAAAAAACAACACATATAGTGTCTATTTTATAGATTAAATTTATATCGTTCATTCCATTTTAGAAGGCAATCAAGACCGTTCAAATTTATCGACGGCAAAGGTGTCGATATTTTAAATAATAAAATAGACGCCATATTCATCGATTTTAATATAAAAAAACAACACATATAGCGTCTATTATATAGATTAAATTTAGACCGTTCATTCCATTTTAGAAAGTAATCTAGACCGTTCAAATTTATCGACGGCAAAATTGCCGATATTTAAAATAATAAAATAGACGCCATATTCGTCGATTTTATTTTCGACTTCTGGTTCGCCTATAATATAACGATAATAGGGAAACAAATTAATGCATTATAAAAATACCGACGACTAGGCTGTCGATTTTAATATTTTTATTTTTAATTATTTTTTTAGTAATATCGATAGCAGGCCGTTGAAAATTATCGACGGCAGAAATAGCCGTCGGTTTTTGGCATCGAAAAACACGCTTTTTCTTGTAGTGAATTCACTTAATCTTTTTAATTTGGGATTAACTACTAACGATAGAAAATAAAAAAAATTTAGAGTAATTCAATATTATGAACATTAATTAGTATTGTGAAATAACCTAAAATCATAATGCAATTTATTTTTAAAGAAATAATCAAGTATTATTGTTAATTATAAAATAACCTAAAATTATAATACATTTTATTTTTAAAGAAACAACCATCCATTAATATCTATAAATAGAAACTATC
>NC_029790.2:41463682-41509622 GCF_000816755.2 Arachis ipaensis
ATATCAAAAATTAATAAAAATATAATTATCCGCATTTACACCATTAGAAGAATTACCATTATGAGTAAAATTTTGTTAAAAAAAAGAGTAAAATTGCATACATCGTGGATTTAAAAAATAAATATCGTTAAGTAATTATGCTTTTTTTTAATAAATAGTAAAAAATTAAATATCATAAACTATATTCTTTTAAAAGTAACCATTTTAAGTTGTTATGATTGGCATGATTTATTTGTATATCATTTAAATTGACATTATTTTTAATTATAATAATCATTTATCCTTAATAATTATTGTTAGAATTTAATAATTTTTCATGCCTTACAATAATTATCTATGTCCTAATATTTTAGCATACTATAAATCATATTATAAATTTATATATCATATTATAATTTTTTAAGTCAATTCCTTAAACACATTATAACATAAACCATCTAAAAAGATACACCAAATTAACAAATATCACATGGGTCATAACATACACTCTAAATTGTCACGATATTTTAAATAAAAAGTGTATCAATACAAAAAAATCAATGAATATAACTAAAATAAAGAGTAACAAAGAGACACAAAAAACATAATAATAAAGAGAATCAATAAAAGTATTATTAACATATAAACTACATACACGAACAATGTATATATTAATTGTGAATCACAAAAAAAAAGACAAAATATATATATATATATATATGTATGTATGTATATGAATTGAAGCACACATGACAAAATAGAATATTACAAAATAAAATTATAGTAAAATTATTTAAAAACGATTTTATATAGTTATAAGAAAGATATTTTTCTAAATTAGTATAATTATGCATTATTCATTAAAATGCATTCATTTTGGAGGAAAAATGGATTCATGAGGAATCGACACCTCACTTCCATTAGCCGGGAGAAAACCAAGTTTTAGTATATTAAGTAGATAAGATTTAATCACAATTTAAACATAATAAATTGCGATGAAGATCAACCTAATTGGGCAAATTAATCCACTGAGGCCGTCAAAAAAAAAGAACAATCCCCACTCCAATAACAAGCTCGCCCTTCAAATGTCACTTAAAACTTGCAACAAATCACAATTCAATTGGGTCCAAACATAGAGTTAAAAACTAATGGCACGCAAAACAATTAGAAAAACAACAAATCGAAAAAACTAAACTTATTAAATTGAAGAGAAACTCACCAAGAATACAATGGCGATATCGTAATCTTGAGCTCCGACGACGGAGAAATGTTAGAGAGTAGTTCTGGCGAAGGAGAGTGTTTATAGAGAGAGTTGTGAAATGAGAGGGAGAGGGAGGCCCCACCGTATTAAATTCGATTGTTGGTAATAATGAATACATGTTGTAAAACGAGGCGTTTTAATAGACTCAGGCTGTCGATAATAATGAATCACGTACGAAATTTGAAATGTTGGCGAAATAAATTTAGATTAACTTACTGACGATCTAGTTGTCGATAATTAATAACCATATTATTATTTAAAAAATAATTTTTTTCAATCAAAATTATTGATGTCCAGACTATTAGTAATCATTATTAAAATTATTGTTTAATTGATAATGCTACATGTAATTTTTCGCGAACAAACCATCAATGATCCATGAATTAATTTAAGAAATTATAAACAACTAGGTTGTTGTAACAGTAAACGTCGATAATATAGGCTTGCGCCAAATAACATCAAGGTGGCGCGAAAAGTTACCGACGAATGACTGTCGGTAAATGTAATTCCTGAAAAAAATTTAACGTCTTCTCTTACTACCGACGTCCTGGCCGTAGGTAAATTCCACCTCATCACGAGCCATCAAAACAAATGCTACTGATCTATCCCCTTATTACACACACCAGTGTAATAGTGTGGTCGGAGCTGTGGTACTGCTGTTCTAGCCCTGTTTTGTGTTATGCCTGTTTGAAGGGTTTATATCAGGTAATGTTGTTCTTTTTTATGAAAATCTTGTTTTATATATATGATTTGTTTTATTTGTGTATTTTCTATATAGATCTAGTACTAACTTAGAATTTTAGTTGGAGTGCATGGTGATTACTTAATTAGCAAAGGGCTTCACTAAATTGAATAAGATGTAGAGTTGATTAAATTGGTTACCGATTAGATACTATTCATGTATGATGTATCTTTCTGCTAGCAGATTTATATTTGCATTGGTGTTTAGTGTTTACCACGAAGTTGAGTCCTTGTTCATTGTTTCATATGGTATAAATGTAGGGCAAAACGTAACAAGTGCACAGTGACGGATCTAGAAAATTTTTTCAGCGGGGGCAAAATAATAAAATAATAATTCAAAATAATAACAAATAATTTAAAATTCCATTCTTCTAGGTTTCATATTTTGAAAAGATTAAATAATTTTTTCATTGTCAATACAATCAAATATCTCTCTTTCTATGTATGTCACTAAACAATCATTTAAAAATTCATCTCCCATACGGTTACGAAGTCGACTCTTTATGATGTTGTAGCAGAAAAAGTTCTTTCAACTGATACAGTTACTACAGGCAAAACTAAAGCTAACTTTAAAAGAAGAAACACTAATGGATAAACAATATTCTTTCGAGTCTCAACCAACTTCTGAGAAAGAGCACCAATTTCATTTAAGTCCGAGAATTGATCGTCAGAATGCACATCTAGTACGAAGTTCTCAAGTTGACTGTCAAGTGCCAAAAGTTGAGTGGAAGAAAATTCTAATGGATAAAATTGAACTAACTGGATCAAATTTTTCGTATCAAATGCAAAAATGAGTGTCTTGGATTCAAACAAGCTATGCAAAAAAGCAATTCAAATTAATAAAAAAGTTCACAATTCTACACAAATTAAAAATTATAAATACAAAATTGATATACATATGTCATTTAAATAAATTTTCAACAAAACAACAACAACTAATATCCCAATCCATTCTAAGCTCTTGCAGTGCTGATGCACACCTGATGATGAGACAGAATTGCTATAAGCCTATAAATTGAGCATATAAACTTATTTATTACTTATTGAGGTAATATAAGCCTATAAGTCAATGAGGTAATATTACTCATTGAGTCATTCTTCAACATTAGTAAAATAGTAGTCCAGATTCCAGAAACAAAAATTGAGCATATAAACTTATTTCAAAGGCCCTGTAATGAAATTTAAACAATACCATATAAACTTATTTCAAAGCTCATATAAACAATAGTATAATACCATATAATGAGTCTTTACATATCAGATATTAATCTCCATTTTTTCCCATCTTAAGCAAGTAGGAAAGACGCAATCTTTATATATCGAAGAAGAAAAAAAGGAGTACAGTGTAAGTAAATAAAATCCAATCACAATTCACAAATTAACAAACAAATTAATCCAAGAAGTGAATAAGTGAATTAACAAACAAATTAATCAAACTAAACTTGCAAAGTTGCAATTACATCAGAACAAATTCAATCACAAATTCACAATTAACAAACTAACTAAATCAATTATCAAACAAATTAATCCAATTAGCAAATAAGTGAATAAATAGAATTGTAGATCGCTGAATCATGATTCATGAATGTACCAAGAAATAAAATAATTCAAGATTGAATCTGAACAGCTGAACTCTAGGAACTAGGAAGCAAAAATGCAGAACCCAATAGGCAGTAGCGGTGCGGGCGTGTGGCGTTCAGCGGTAGCAGGACGAAGATGAAAGGTAGGCGTTCTCTGCTGAATTCTGAAGAGTGAAAACCGAAGAGAGAAGAGGAACGCAGATTTGCAGTATTCGAAGAAGAAGAAGAAGAAGAAAAAGAATGAGGCACAAGGCAGAAGCCAGAAGGGGATGCGAAGACGCGGCACGGCAGCAGTGACTCTGGACTCTGGAGACAGGAGGGCGGAGACGTCAGCGAGGAGAGAACCGTGACACTTTCTGAAACACGGAGTGGTGGCACGCGACACAGCAACAGCGCCAACAGCAAGCCAGTAATGGACTAATGGCTCTTAGCCTCTTAGTGCAGACTGCGAAGGCTGGAGCCTGGAGGGAGGGTTGGAGCAGATGAAGAAGATTGGGGAAAAAGAAGGGTTAGGGATTTAGTTTGGGGTAGGGTCTGGGCCCTGGGTCAAAATTAATTATATATTGGGAGCAATTAAGACATTTTACTAAGAACTACTAAGTCATTTTTGGAATTTTACTGGGGGCAGTTGCCCCCACATCCCAATGAATACATCCGTCCCTGCAAGTGCATATCTCCAAATAAAATAAAATATTGGCGATACATATCAGTATATTACATATAATAATAAATGTTTCAAAAAAAGGAGGATTATGGCCACCTTACGCCCTTCTAGATGTGCCGCTAATGTTAACTTATTGATCATATTAATTGTTTGGAGAGTTAGATATATAATTATTTGTGTATTTCTTTTCATGAGTTTAAATTTTTTTTAAAAAAAATAGTTTTATGACACGATATCAGAATTTTTATGACATAAAATTTTAGAATTCGATCCTTATTGATCTCAAAAGAAAGAATTTTAGTATCAGATAAGGAGAAAGAGAAAACAAAAGTCTATGCAAAAATTCACATAAATCCAGAAGTGTTAGAAATATAATAATTCATGTGTTTTCTCTTATCAACTTAAACTTCTGGAAGAATGACATAGTATTAAAGCTTTTATGACCTAAAGATCTAGAGTTTAATCTGTGTTGACTTTAAAAAAATGCATTTTAACATAAAGACATTAAAAATAAAAAAACAAAAGTACATACAAAATAATTCATACAAACCAAAAAGAGACTCTTGCATAATTTCAATTTTTTCATCAACGAAATCAATTTGAATATGCAATTCGTTCATTATTTGTTTCCCTTTAAATTAAATTATAGATATATATGTATACCTTGCTAATTGCATATTGCAAAAGCATTTCAATAAAACAGTTTTGTTGTACATTTAAGTAATTTTTGTCAATTAAAATTCAACCAACTTGGATTAAAACCGAACAAAAATCTCCTACACAATATGCAGGTAAATCACATACTTTTTTTTCTTCGGGTGTTTTCCCTTTATCATTGTTCTTTTATTGTTACTATTTGTAACACCCTACCACACAGAGCTTTACGCTTAAGTAGTAAAACAAAAGTGACATATTACGACCTCTAAAAATAAAATATATACGTAGATATAGTTGAAAAAATTTGTAACTAGGAGCCTTGAATAAATGTTTAAGCAAAAAAACCATGAAAAGAAAAGCATATTACACTCGAAACGTAAAATCAGAGAAAAGATAAGGGTAAGACATGAGTATATACAAAGAGTCGAGTATAAAAATACAAAATATCAAGCTCCAGACACAACTTGCAAAGCTAAGGCTGGCCGGAGTATAAATACATATATAAGCATAAGTATATATCCGAACATGCATAAAGAAACCTCTAGATACTCATCGAGGCACATCTCGACCTGCATCTGAAAACAACAACATAAATATAGAATGAGAACCAGAAATTCTCAACATGGTAATTGTGCCCATAAACATAATATATAAGGTCCCGAAAAATCCAGAGAAGATCCTAGAACTCCGACCCCTTAGATATAGAGCTTAGAGTTAAAGTTTAAAACCACAATACAAGGTGAGCTGTCTAAGGTTCCTAAGTCTAACTCAATTCTACTTATTCCCTCAACTTCTTGCCTTCCTTTAATCCTCCAAAACTCCGGTGCACAGACAATCAATACAGACAAAGCAAACACAAATAGGATATAGATACATCAGGTAGCAATATAGCAGGTAAGCATAATAATCACATAAGCAAGCCCAACTAATGCATAATCAAACAAGTCACACATATGCATATGATGTATGCCTGCTCTATGGCTGATGAGTCTTATCTGTTGGTTATAAAGTCAACCCGACATGTCCGATAGCTAACCCGAACAATGTCCTCTTGAAAACTGGTGAGCGGTAAACCACCTCGATTTGGGACCTAGGACGCTTGAGCTTCCAAGGAATAGTCTTTCCTATAACCTATCAAATGTTGAGTTATATGTACCGCTACTTCATCTTTCGTGATACATCTTAGTAACTTTAAGGTGAATCAAAGGTTCTGTCATGTGTGCTTTGGACAAAAGTTTACGTGTCTACTTTCGACATTCGGCATACTAAGTCTTTTTTTTATACATTTAAATCCATTCCTATTTTCCATTGATTTCTTCTTGATTCCCTTGCCCAATAAGCTTTGATATTCTTGGTAGCTCCATATCCTCTTACTGTAGTCTCCGAATTCCAGCCTCACAATTGTTTAACATTTGCAGTTGATCCAGTCTGACACCTCCATCCACTTTTTCATCCTTCAACCTAATATTTTGAACTTACTTAACTATTCATTCTCTTTAATTGTCCTCCAAATAATACTCAGAGACTTCCTGCTCAGGGAGTCCACCAATAGATCATAACATTGCATTAGCATGCCTCCTAAGCCCTTTGATAATGTATCACAGTAAGCCTTAAACGGTTCATTAGGTTCAGGTAATCGCGAGTACTAGTGTTGTAGTTAATTCCTTTCTCTCAAGGTTCAAAAGCTTCATTTGCATTTAGGCATCCATACAAACGGTGCATCCTTACAGTTCAATCTGCAAAAATTAAACTTCACAACTCCTCATGATCCTGCACATGCACAAACTTCACCTTCTGCGTCCACCAATCGTGTTCTAGAGAACTAACTCCCTGAGGGTTATATCTAAGAATTGTGCACGACATAAACTCAAGCTTGAGTTAATTCCTGAAAAGATTCTAAGCTCAAAGGATGAACGAACAACCTAAATAGTGTTTGCAAGAAATCAGAAGGATGTCTTGTGTTCTGACTAAATAAAGTGTTAGAAAATTTTACGGAATAAACAGGAAAAGAATTAAGATGTATCTCAAGGAAGAAAGCAAAATCAAACACTCTGATAGAAAGAAGCAAGGCATATTGAATGAAATAAGTCTCCGTCAATTTTGAAGAAACACAAATTCACGAAGAAAAGCAATTTGACTACAGGTTTTCAAAGATTCAAGAATCGCTTGGTTGTATCGAAACAAAAATTAGGCTCATCTCGGAAAGTACAAGGTTCATGCATGGGTACATGCGAGTAAGAAGTAGAATTGGGGAGACGATTAAAACTTTTGTAAAGAAAGAATCCAAGACAACACCTCAAGTGAATTATGAGGGAAAAAGAATTGATCGAATTTTGAAGGTCCATGGATACTAAGCCTATCGCACAGTTACTCTCTCCCCATTATAGCTCACCGTCACAGAATTCAAACATTACCCCTCGTGACCATCATCTCTTTCAGACCCCCTTTGGACATAAATCAAATTGTATATATTCCAAGTAATCCAGCAGCGCATGACACGTTGATAACCAATCCAACCCAATCAGCGACAAGTAAAAAGGAACCACGAGTCAAATTTCTATATGTTGAAAAGTTGGTATATGCCTCGTCAAGTTACAAATAAGTTTGAACACTTTCAGCTCTAATCCTCACCTTCTTTATACACTACGCCTAAATGCGGCATTTCCAATATCATATTATGCAATTAGAATTTCATTAACATTTTTCAGGATTACCTCCACCTTGTGGTCTTGATTAATTAACGTCCTGAGCCTTTCTGCGGGAGCAATCTCTGGAGATATGACCTGGCGCCTCGCACCTATAACACAAACCTAAACCCTTTCGGCACGGCCTATTTGGATGAAAACTTCTGCACCTTTGGCACCTCACATCCTCTAGGTAAGGCATCACTTGCTTCCCTTTATCACTCCCCTGGCAACTGCCACTCCTCTTGAACTCTTGACCCCTTGGTGTGAAATTCTGGTTGTGGTCCCTTTGGCAGAACTCCCGACTTTCACCCCCTACCACAACAGCCTTCTTTAAACATTCTTCTGTGACCCTGCTCTTGTTTACTAGGTCTGAAAAAACTCTTATTTCCATCAGTCCCACAGAGCTTAATATATCACTCCAAATTCCTCCTTCGTATTTGATGCACTTTCACTCCTCAAATTCTCCTAGATCTCTGGGGCACGAAATTGTGAATCACACTTTTCACAACTCTGCACAACTAACCAGCAAGTGCACTGGGTCGTCCAAGTAATACCTTACGTGAGTAAGGGTCGATCCCATAGAGATTGTTAGCTTGAAGCAAGCTATGGTTATTTCGTAACTCTTAGTTAGGAAATTAGTAATAAAAATAGTTATATTTATGAAGAATAAATAACATAAATTAAATGGTACTTGTAATTCAATAACGAGAAGCAGGTTGAGGTTTCGGAGATGCTCTGTCATCTGAATCTCTGCTTTCCTACTGTCTTCTTCTCCAAACACGCACAGCTCTTTCCATGGCAGGCTGTATGATCCTCTCGGATGAAAAATACCAGGTGCGCTGTCACCGCACGGCTAATCATCTGTCGATTTCTACTAGCGTCGGAATAGGACCCTTGTCCTTTTGCACACTGTCACTGCGCCCAACATTCGCAGGTTTGAAGCTCATCACAATCATCCCCTTCCAGATCCTACTCAGAATACCACAGATAAGGTTTAGACTTTTCGGATCCCAGGAATGCTGTCAATTGATTCTAGCCTATACCACGAAGGTTCTAACCTCCGGACTTGGTCCGTAGATCAGAAACCCAAGAGATACGCATTCAAGCTGTCGCCCAATGACTACGTTGAGCTCAAATAGAACGGGAGTGGTTGTCAGACACGCGTTCATAGATTTGAGAATAATGATGAGTGTCACAGATCATCATCTTCTCCAGATTGAAGTACGAATGAATATCTTAGAATAGAATCAAGCGTGATTGAATGGAAAACAGTAGTAATTGCATTAATTCATTGAAACATAGCAGAGCTCCTTACCCCCAACCATGGGGTTTAGAGACTCATGCCGTCAGAAATACAATATGAAGTGTAAAAATGTCAAAAGGTACAAAATAAATCTCTAAAAGTAGTTTTTATATTGAACTAGTGACCTACGTTTACAGAAAATGAGTAAACTAAGATAGATAGTGCAGAAATCTACTTCCGGGGCCCACTTGGTGTGTGCTTGGGCTGAGCATTGAAGCTTCTATGTGTAGAGACTTTTCTTGGAGTTAAACACCAGGTTGCTGCCTTTTTCTGGCGTTTAACTCCAATTTTTATGCCAGTTCTGGCGTTTAACGCCAGAATAGGGTGGAGACTTGGCGTTAAACGCCAATTTGCGTGATCTCAACTCGGGCAAAGTATGGACTATTATATATTGCTGGAAAACCCAGGATGTATACTTTCCAACGCAATTCAGAGCGCACCAGTTGGGCTTTTGTAGCTCCAGAAAATTTATTTTGAGTGCAGGGAGGTCAGAATCCAACAGCATCTGCAGTCCTTTTTCAGCCTCTGAATCAGATTTTTGCTCAGGTCCCTCAATTTTAGCCAGAAAGTACCTGAAAACACATAAAAACACACAAACTCATAGTAAAGTCCAGAAATGTGAATTTTGCTTGAAAACTAATAAAAACATAGTAAAAACTAACTAAATCATACTAAAAACTACCTAAAAACAATGCCAAAAAGCGTATAAATTATCTGCTCATCACAACACCAAACTTAAACTGTTGCTTGTCCTCAAGCAACTAGATAAATAAAACAGGATAGAAAGAAAATCAAAAGGCAATAACATCTCAGAGTTTTATATGAAGCTCAAATTCTCATTAGATGAGTGGAACTAGTAGCTTTTTGCTTCTGAACAGTTTTGGCACTTCAATTTATCCTTTGAAGTTCATAATGATTGGCATCTATAGGAACTCAGAATTCAGATAGTGTTATTGATTCTCCTAGCTTAGTATGTTGATTCTTGAACACAGCTACTTTATGAGTCTTGGCCGTGGCCCTAAGCACTTTGTTTTCCAGTATTACCACCGGATACATAAATGCCACAGACACATAACTGGGTGAACCTTTTCAGATTGTGACTTAGCTTTGCTAAAGTCCCCAGTTAGATGTGTCCAGAGTTCTTAAGCACACTCTTTTTGCTTTTGGACCATGACTTTAACTGCTCAGTCTCAAGTTTTTCACTTGACACCTTCGCGCCATAAGCACATGGTTAGGGACAGCTTGGTTTAGCTGCTTAGGCCAAGATTTTATTCCTTTAGGCCCTCCTATCCATTAATGCTCAAAGCCTTGGATTTACCCTTGCCTTTTGGTTTAAAGAGCTATTGACTTTTTCTGCTTGCTTTTTCTTT
Organism: Arachis ipaensis; assembly: GCF_000816755.2. Lineage (NCBI taxonomy): Eukaryota > Viridiplantae > Streptophyta > Magnoliopsida > Fabales > Fabaceae > Arachis > Arachis ipaensis. The sequence continues at coordinate 41,473,925 of NC_029790.2, forward strand.
TTCTTTCTTTTTCTTTTATTTTTCGCAAAATTTTTTTTTCGCAAGCTTTGTATTCACTGCTTTTTCTTGCTTCAAGAATCAATTTTATGATTTTTCAGATTATCAACAATATTTCTCCTTTTTCATTATTCTTTCAAGAGCCAACAAATTTAACATTCATAAACTTCACTATAAAAAATTATGCACTGTTCAAGCATTCATTCAGAAGACAAAAAGTATTGCCACCACATATAAATAATTTAAATTTTTCTTATTAAGAACTCGAAAATAAAACTACCTCCTTATTCTAAAAAAAATCTGTTATTTTATTCATGTTTAATGATGATGAGAAAAATAAATTATAGCTTACTTGGAGATAAAAAAGAAATAAAAATAAAAATAAAGATATTAATTACTATTATTCATGTGACTCCTAAGGTAGATCTCTAATAAAAAAAAGTTATCACAGAGTTAAGATTAGGACTCAACAACCTTTATTTTAGGAGATGGATGCTCCTTCAATCCGTGGGGTGTCTGGCCCTTCAAGAGACAGCTTCTGGCGCTTCAGCTCCTGCAGCTCACGCCCTTGCTTCTCTTGTTCCTTCAGCAGTTTGCAGAGCATGCTATTTTAAACTTGCTGTTCTTCTTTCAGTTGATCCATAGCTTCTTTCAGCTTGGTAACAGATGCTTTTAGGCGGGTCCAGTAGTCAATCTGAGGGATTTCTAGGAGGAACTCCTGTGCCCTCCTTTTGATGTAGTTATCTTGCACTTGTTGTCCTTCCATTGACTTTTTGGTGATTGGGTGCTCGACTGAGATATACTCATCCACTCCCATCTTTACCCCAGCATCTTTACATAGTAGAGAGATTAAGCTTGGGTAAGCCAATTTGGCGTCAGTGGAGTTCTTGTTTGCAATTGTGTAAAGCTCACAAGAAATCAGATGATGAATCTCCACTTCATTTTCCAGCATAATGCAGTGGATCATCACTGCTCTTTTGATAGTGACTTCAGAGCGGTTGCTGGGGGGCAATATAGAACGCCCAATGAAGTCCAGCCTGCCCCTAGTAACTGGTTTGAGATCTCCTCTCTTGAGTTGATTCGGGATACCTTTTGTGTTGGTTATCCACTTGGTTCTAGGGATGCATATATCCTCTAGAACTTGGTCCAAGCGCTTATCAAATCTCACCATTCTCCTATTAAAGAATTCTGGATCATCTTGTAATTGAGGCAGCTTGAAGACCTCTCTTATTTTGTCCAGGTGGAAGTAAATAATCTTCCCTCTGACCATGGTTCGAAAGGTATAGAAGGCGGTTCCAGTCATTCTCTGCTTATCTGTTTGCCATAGATTTGAGTAGAATTCCTGAACCACATTTCTACCCACCTTTGTCTCAGGATTAGCTAGAACTTCCCAGCCCCTATTTCGAATCTGCTCTTTGATCTTCGGATATTTGTCTTCTTTCAAATCGAATTTAACTTCCGGGATCACTGACCTTAGACCCATTATTTTGTGGTAATGGTCTGCCTATTCTTTGGTTAAGAACCTCTCTTGATTCCAAAGTGGTTTTAGAGTGTTCTCTTTCTTGCCTCTTGAAGTGGTTTGTTTTCCCTTAGGAGCCATGATCTTAGTGAATCTTAGCTCAGTGATCAAGAAAAATATACCAAACTTAGAGGTTTGCTTGTCCTCAAGCAAAAGAATGAAAAGGAGAGGAATAGAAGGAGAGTCAAATTCGAGTTATGGAGGAGAGGAGGAGGCCGATTGTGAATTTATAAGGGAGGGGATGGGTTCGAAAATTTTGAAAAAGATATGATAGAAGATATGATTTGTAAAAGATAAATATGATATGAAAAAGATGAAATTTTAAAATTGAAAAGATATGAGAGATTTGAAAAAGATAAATCTGAATTTGAAAAGATAATAGGATGCGTTGAAAAGATTTGAGAAGAAATTAAAAAGATAGATGAGTTTTGAAAAAGATTTGAAAAGAAATTGAAGAAGATTTGAGAAAGATTTTTAGGATTAAAGAAAAATTTATTTTTAATTTGTTTTATTTTTTTTAAATTGAAATTGAAAGATGGTAATTTGTAACATGTTTTTGCAAGAAATTTTGGATGGAACCATGAAAATTTGAAAAAAAAAAATTTGAGTTGGAAACAAAACTTCCTCCCCTCCACATTCCTGGCGTTAAACGCCCAGAATGGCACTCATTCTGGCGTTTAACAACCATTTGTTGCTTCTTTTGGGCGTTTAACGCCCAGCCAGGCACCCTGGCTGGCGTTAAACGCCAGAAAGCCTTTATCACTGGGTGTTTTTCTAAACGCCCAGAATGGTACCCATTCTAACGTTTAACGCCCAGAAAGGTATCTTTACTGACGTTAAACGCCCAGAATGGTGCACATTCTGGCGTTTAACGCCCACAATACCCCTTACTGGCGTTTTTGTGCCAGTGAGCTCCTTTTCTCTACTTTATGCTCTGAATTCCTCTGTAACTCTGTGAACTCCTGCAATTGATAAATAACATTGAAGAAAATTTATTTTAAACTCATATAATTATTATTTAAATAACAAATAAACTTAGCTAATGGCTGGGTTGCTGGTGCACGAAATTGTGATCTCAACGGCGCCAAAAACTTGGTACGCACGATTGTAATCTCAACTCCTTTCCATAACTCCGCACAACTAACCAGCAAGTGCACTGGGTCGTCCAAGTAATAAACCTTACGTGAGTAAGGGTCGATCCCACGGAGATTGTCAGTTTGAAGCAAGCTATAGTCATCTTGTAAATCTCAGTCAGGCAGATTCAAATGGTTATGAGGTTTTGATAATTAAAATATAAATAAAATATAAAATAAGATAGAAATACTTATGTAATTCATTGGTGAGAATTTCAGATAAGCGTATGGAGATGCTTGTTGCTTCTGAATCTCTGCTTTCCTACTGTCTTCATTCAATCATTCATACTCCTTTCCATGGCAAGCTGTATGTTGGGGGATTACCGTTGTCAATGGCTACCGTCTGTCCTCTCAGTGAAAATGGTCCAACTGCGCTGTCACCACATGGCTAATCATCTGTCGGTTGTCACTCATGTTGGAATAGGATCCATTGATCCTTTTCCGTCTTTCACTACGCCCAACACTCGCGAGTTTGAAGCTCGTCACAGTCATCCCAGCCTAGATCCTACTCGGAATACCACAAACAAGGTTTAGACTTTCCAGATCTCAAGAATGCTGCCAATTGATTCTAGCTTATACCACAAAGACTCTGATCTTTCAGAATGGAGGCTAAGAGATACACACTCAAGCTATTGCAGATAGAACGGAAGTGGTTGTCAGGCACGCGTTCATAGGTGAGAATGATGATGAGTGTCACGGATCATCACATTCATCAGGTTGAAGTGCGAGTGAATATCTTGGAATAAGAATAAGCTTGAATTGAATAGAAAAACAATAGTACTTTGCATTAATTCATGAAGAACAGCAGAGCTCCACACCTTAATCTATAGGGTGTAGAAACTCCACCGTTGAAAATACATAAGTGAAAATATGCTAAGCATAGCCGAATGGCCAGCCTCAAAGGTCTAAGGACTAAACGTCCAAAGATAAAAAATGATCCAAAGATAGTCTCAAAAATGATCAAAAGATGTGAAATAAATCACTAAAAGTAGTTTTTATACTAAACTAGTAACTAGGGTTTACAGAAATGAGTAAATGATGCAGAAATCCACATCCGGGACCCACTTGGTGTGTGCTTGGGCTGAGCATTGAGCTTTACATGTGTAGAGACTTCTCTTGGAGTTAAACGCCAGGTTGCAGCCTGTTTGTGGCGTTTAACTCTGGTTTGTAACCTGTTTCTGGCGTTTAACTTCAGAATAGGGCAGGAAATTGGCATTTGAACGCCAGTTTGCGTCGTCAAAACTCGGGCAAAGTATGGACTATTATATATTTCTGGAAAGCCCTGGATGTCTAATTTCCAACGCAATTGAGATCGCGCCAATTGGGTTTCTGTAGCTCTAGAAAATCCATTTCGAGTGCAGGGAGGTCAGAATCCAACAACATCTGCAGTCCTTTCCAGCCTCTGAGTCAGATTTTTGCTCAGGTCCCTCAATTTCAGCCAGAAAATACCTGAAATCACAGAAAAATACACAAACTCATAGTAAAGTCCAGAAATGTGATTTTTATTTAAAAACTAATAAAAACATGGTAAAAACTAACTAATTCATACTAAAAACTACCTAAAAACAATGCCAAAAAGCGTATAAATTATCTGCTCATCACAACACCAAACTTAAATTGTTGCTTGTCCCCAAGCAACTAAAAATCAAATAGGATAAAAAGAAGAGAATATACTATAAATTCCAAAATATCAATGAAACTTAGCTCCAATTAGATGAGCGGGACTAGTAGCTTTTTGCCTCTGAACAGTTTTGGCATCTCACTTTATCCTTTGAAGTTCAGAATGATTGGCATCTATAGGAACTCAGAATTTGGATAGTGTTATTGATTCTCCTAGTTCAGTATGTTGATTCTTGAACATAGCTACTTTATGAGTCTTGGTCGTGGCCCTAAACACTTTGTTTTCCAGTATTACCACCGGATACATAAATGCCACAGACACATAACTAGGTGAACCTTTTCAAATTGTGACTCAGCTTTGCTAGAGTCCCCAATTAGAGGTGTCCAGGGTTCTTAAGCACACTCTTTTTGCTTTGGATCACGACTTTAACCGCTCAGTCTCAAGCTTTTCACTTGACACCTTCACGCCACAAGCACATGGTTAGAGACAGCTTGGTTCAGCCGCTTAGGCCAGGATTTTATTTCTTTGGGCCCTCCTATCCATTAATGCTCAAAGCCTTAGATCCTTTTTACCCTTGCCTTTTAGTTTGAAGGGTTACTGGTTTTTTGCTCTTGCCTTTTGGTTGAAAGAGCTCTTTGCTTTTTCTGCTTGCTTTTTCTTTTTTTTTCTTCTTTTTTCTTTTATTTTCACCATTTTTTTCGCAAGCCTTGTTATTCACTGCTTTTTCTTGCTTCAAGAATCAATTTTATGATTTTTAGATTATCAATAACATTTCTGCTTTTTCATTATTCTTTCAAGAGACAACAATTTTAACATTCATAAACAACAAATTCAAAAATATGCACTGTTCAAGCATTCATTCAGAAAACAAAAAGTATTGTCACCACATCATAATAATTAAGCTAATCTCAAGGATGACTTCGAAATCATGTACTTCTTGTTCTTTTGTAATTAAAAACATTTTTCATTTAAGAAAGGTGATGGATTCATAGGACATTCATAGCTTTAAGACATAGACACTAGTGATCATGTAATAAGACACAAACATAAATAAGCATAGAGAACGAAAACAGAGAAAAATAAATAGACAAGGAGATTAAGGAACGGGTCCACCTTAGTGAGGGTGGTGTCTTCTTCCTCTTGAAGAACCAATGGTGCTCTTGAGCTCCTTTATGTATCTTCCTTGCCTTTGTTGCTCCTCCCTCATAGCTCTTTGATCTTCTCTAATTTCATGGAGGAGGATAGAATGCTCTTGGTGCTCCACCCTTAGTTGTCCCATGTTGGAACTTAATTCTCCTAGGGAGGTGTTAATTTGCTCCCAATAGTTTTGTGGAGGAAAGTGCATCCCTTGAGGCATCTCAGGGATTTCATGATGAGGAATTTCCTCATGCTCTTGTTGAGGTCCATGAGTGGGCTCTCTTATTTTCTCCATCCTCTTTTTAGTGATGGGATTGTCCTCTTCAATGAGGATGTCTCCCTCTATGACAATCCCAGTCGAATTGCAGAGGTGACAAATGAGGTGAGGAAAGGCTAACCTTGCCAAAGTGGAAGACTTGTCAGCCACCTTGTAGAGTTCTTGAGGTATAATCTCATGAACTTCCACTTCCTCCCCAATCATGATACTATGGATCATTGATGAGCGGATAATTTATACGCTTTTTGGCATTATTTTTAGTATGTTTTTAGTAGAATCTAGTTACTTTTAGGGATGTTTTTATTAGTTTTTATGCTAAATTTACATTTCTAGACTTTACTATGAGTTTGTGTGTTTTTCTGTGATTTCAGGTATTTTCTGGCTGAAATTGAGGGACTTGAGCAAAAAATCAGATTCAGAGGTTGAAGAAGGACTGCTGATGCTGTTGGATTCTGACCTCCCTGCACTCAAAGTGGATTTTCTGGAGCTACAAAACTCAAAATGGCGCGCTTCCAATTGCATTGGAAAGTAGACATCCAGAGCTTTCCATCAATATATAATAGTCTATACTTTGGCCGAGTTTAGATGATGCAAATGGGCGTTGAACGCCAGTTTTACGCTGTAGTCTGGAGTTAAACGCCAGAAACACGTCACAAGCCAGAGTTGAACGCCAGAAATACGTTACAAACTGGCGTTCAACTCCAAGAATGACCTCTCCACGTGTAAACTTCAAGCTCAGCCCAGGCACACACCAAGTGGGCCCCGGAAGTGGATTTATGCATCAATTACTTATTTCTGTAAACCCTAGTAACTAGTTTAGTATAAATAGGACTTTTTACTATTGTATTAGACATCTTATGATTTTTAGTTCAACTTTGGATCATAGTGATCACGTTTTGGAGGCTGGCCTCTCGACCATGCCTGAAGCTTCATCACTTATGTATTTTTCAACGGTAGAGTTTCTGCACTCCATAGATTAAGGTGTGGAGCTCTGCTGTTCCTCAAAGATTAATGCAAAGTACTACTGGTTTTCTATTCAATTCAAGTTATTCCGCTTCTAAGATATTCATTTGCACTTCAACATGAATGTGATGAACGTGACAATCATTATCATTCCCTATGAACGCGTTCCTGACAACCACTTCCGTTCTACCCTAGATCGAATGAGTATCTCTTGGATCTCTTAATCAGAATCTTCGTGGTGTAAGCTAGATTGATGGCGGCATTCATGAGAATCAGGAAAGTCTAATCCTTGTCTGTGGTATTCCAAGTAGGATTCCGGGATTGAATGACTGTGACGAACTTCAAACTTGCGAGTGCTGGGCGTAGTGACAGACGCAAAAGGAGGGTGAATCCTATTCCAGTATGATCGAGAACCTCAGATGATTAGCCGTGCTGTGACAGAGCATTTAGACCATTTTCACAAGAGGATAGGATGCAGCCATTAACCACGGTGATGCCTCCAGATGATTAGCCATGCAGTGACAGCGCATCGGACCATTTTCCAGAGAGGATGAAAAGTAGCCATTGACAATGGTGATGTCCTTACATAAAGCCAGCCATAGAAAGGAGTAAGACTGATTGGATGAAGACAGCAGGAAAGCAGAGATTCAGAGGAACGAAAGCATCTCTATACGCTTATCTGAATTCTCACCAATGAATTACATAAGTATTTCTATCTTTTCTATTTATTTATTAATTATTCAAAAACTCCATAACCATTTGATATCCGCCTGACTGAGATTTACAAGGTGACCATAGCTTGCTTCATACCAACAATCTCCGTGGGATCGACCCTTACTCACGTAAGGTTTTATTACTTGGACGACCCAGTGCACTTGCTGGTTAGTTGTATCGAAGTTGTGAATGAAAAATGATTTATTAAGACGTGCGTACAGAGTTTTTGGCACCGTTGCCTGAGATCACAATTTCGTGCACCAATCATGATATCCCGATCCACAGTAACTTCAGACCAGTTGCTAGTGGGAATGATTGAGCGTTGGATGAACTCCAACCATCCCCTACCCACGGACTTAAGGTCATGCCTTCTCAATTGAACCGGCTTGCCTCTTGAGTCAATTTTCCATTGAGCTCCTTCTACACATATGTCCATGAGGACTTGGTCTAACCTTTGATCAAAGTTGACCCTTCTAGTGTAGGGGCGTGCATTTTCTTGCATCATTGGTAAGTTGAACGCCAACCTTACATTTTCCGGACTGAAATGTAAGTATTTCCTCCGAACCATTGTAACCCAATTCTTTGGGTTTCGGTTCATACTTTGATCATGGTTCCTGGTGATCCATGAGTTTGCATAAAACTCTTGAACCATTAAGATTCTGACTTGTTGAATAGGATTGGAGAGAACTTTCCATCCTCTTCTTCTAATCTCTTATCGGATCTCCGGATATTCGCCCTTTTTGAGTTTAAAAGGGACCTCAGGGATCACCTTTTTCTTGGCCACAACTTCATAGAAGTGGTCTTAATGGACCTTTGAGATGAATCTTTCCATCTCCCATGACTCAAAGGTGGAAGAAATTGCCTTCCCTTTCCTCTTTCTTGAGGTTTCTCTGGCCTTAGGTGCCATTAATGGTTATGGAAAAATAAAAAGCAATGCTTTTACCATACCAAACTTAAAAGGTTTGCTCGTCCTCGAGCAAAAGAAGAAAGAAAGTAGTAGAAGAAGAAGAAGAAAATGGAGGAGATGGAGGGAGATATGTGGTTCAGCCAAGGGGTAGAAGTAGTGGTTGTAATGTGTGAAAATGAAGGAGTGGTGAGGGGTTTATATAGGGGTGGGGGGGAGGGTTAGGTTTCGTGTATTAGGGTTGGGTTTGGGAGGGAAAGGATTTTAAATTTGGAGGTAGGTGGGGTTTTTGGGAAGAGATATGGAGGTGATTGGTGAAGGGTATTTGGGGAAGAGTGTTATGAAAAAGTGTGAAAAAGAGAGAAAGAGAGAGAGGTGGGGTAGGTGGGGATCATGTGGGGTCCACAGATCCTGAGGGGTCAAGGACTTAGCATCCCTGCTCCATTTAAGCGTGTAAATGCCCTTAGAGTGCAATCCTGGCGTTTAACGCCAGACTGCTGCTTGTTTCTGGCGTTTAACGCCACCTTGATGCTTCTTTCTGGTGTTAAAGCCAGTCTGATGCTTCTTACTGGCATTTAAACGCCAGTAAGCTCTTCCTCCAGGGTGAGCTATTTTTAATGCTATTTTTCATTCTGTTTTTGATTTTTTAGTTATTTTTGTGACATCACATGATCATCAACCTAAAGAAAACATAATATAACAATGGAAAATAAATAGATATAATTAAATAACATTGGCTTACCTCCCAATAAGCACTTCTTTAATGTCAATAGCTTGACAATGAGCTCTCATGGAGCCTCACAAATAATCAGAGCAGGGTTGTGGCCTCTCAACACCAAACTTAGAGTTTGAATGTGGGGGTTTTGTTTGACTCTGTATTGAGAGAAGCTTTTCATGCTTCCTCTCCATGGTTACAGAAGGAGAACCTTGAGTCTTGAATACAAGGTAGTCTTCATTCAACTGAAGGACCAACTCTCCTCTGTCAGCATCAATCACAGCTTTTGCTATGGCTAGGAAGGGTCTGCCAAGGATGATGGATTCATCATCATCCTTCCCAGTGTCTAGGATTATAAAATCAGTAGGGATGCAAAGGCCTTCAACCTTTACTAGCAAGTCTTCTACTAGTCTATAAGCCCGTTTCATTGATTTGTCTGCCATCTCTAGTGAGATTCTTGCAGCTTGTACCTCAAAGATTCCCAATTTCTCCATTACAGAGAGTGGCATGAGGTTTATCCCTGACCCCAGGTCACATAGAGCCTTCTCAAAGGTCATGGTGCCTATGGTACAAGGTATGAAGAATTTTCCGGGATCTGGTTTCTTCTGAGGTAATGTTTGCCTTATTGATGCATTCAGTTCATTGGTAAACAAAGGGGGTTCATCCTCCCAAGTCTCATTACCAAATAACTTGGCATTCAGCTTCATGATTGCTCCTAGATACTTAGCAACTTGCTCTTCAGTGATGTCTTCATCCTCTTCAGAGGAAGAATATTCATCAGAGCTCATGAATGGCAGAAGGAGGTTCAATGGAATCTCTATGGTCTCTGTATGAGCCTCAGATTCCTTTGGTTCCTAAAAGGGAAACTCCTTTCTGTCCAGAGGACGTCCCATGAGGTTTTTCTCACTGGGACTCACGTCCTCCTCACTCTCTCCAGGTTTGGCCATGTTGGTCATTGTTATGGCCATGCACTCTCTCTTGAGATTTTCTTCTGTATTGCTTGGGAGAGTACTGGGAGGAGTTTCAATAATCTTCTTACTCAGCTGACCCACCTGTGCCTCCAAATTTCCAATGGAGGACCTTGTTTCATTCATGAAACTTAGTGTGGTCTTGGATAGATCAGAGACTATGGTTGCCAAGCCAGAATGGCTCTGTTCAGAATTCTCTATCTGTTGCTAAGAAGATGATGGAAAAGGCTTGCTGTTGCTAAACCTGTTTCTTCCACCATTATTATTATTGAAGCCTTGATTAGGCTTCTGTTGGTCCTTCCATGAGAAATTTGGATGATTTCTCCATGAAGGATTAAAGGTGTTTCCATAGGATTCTTCCATGTAATTCACCTCTGCCATTGCAGGGTTCTCAGGATCAAAGCTTCTTCTTCAGAAGATGCTTCTTTAGTACTGTTGGATGCAGCTTGTAATCCATTCAGACTCTGAGAAATCATATTGACTTGCTGAGTCAATATTTTGTTCTGAGCCAATATGGCATTCAGAGTATCAATTTCAAGAACTCCCTTCTTCTGAGGCGTCCCATTATTTACAGGATTTCTCTCAGAGGTGTACATGAACTGGTTATTTGCAACCATTTCAATGAGTTTCTGAGCTTCTGCAGGGGTTTTCAGATGAAGAGATCCTCCTGCAGAATTGTCCAATGACATTTTTGACAACTCAGACAGACCATCATAGAATATACATATGATGCTCCATTCTGGAAGCATGTTAGTAGGACACCTTTTGATCAATTGCTTATATCTTTCACAAGCTTCATAGAGGGACTCACCTTCCTTCTATCTGAAGGTTTAGATTTCCACTCTAAGCTTTCTCATCTTTTGAGGTGGAAAGAATTTTGGCCAGGAAAGCAGTGACCAGTTTTTCCCAAGAGTTCAGGCTTTCCTTAGGTTGTGAATCCAACCATGTTCTAGCTCTGTCTCTTACAGCAAAAGGGAAAAGCATAAGCCTGTAGACCTCGGGATCAACTCCATTGGTCTTGACAGTGTCACAGATTTGTAAGAATTCAGCTAAGAACTGATGAGGATCTTCCAATGGAAGTCCATAAAACTTGCAATTATGTTACATTAGAGAAACTAATTGAGGCTTAAGCTCAAAGTTGTTTGCTCCAATGGCAGGAATTGAGATGCTTCTTCCATAGAAGTTAGAAGAGGGTGCAATAAAGTCACCAAGCATCTTCCTTACATCTCCACCATTGTTATTGGGTTTAGCCATGTCTCCTTCTTTTTCGAAAATTTCTGTCAGGTCCTCTCCAGAGGGTTGTGCTTTAGCTTCTCTTAGTTTCCTCTTAAGAGTCCTTTCAGGTTCAGGATTAGCTTCAATAAGAATGTCTTTATCCCTGTTCATGCTCATATGAAAAAGAAGAGAACAGAAAAGAAGAGGAATCCTCTATGTCACAGTATAGAGATTCCTTTATGTGATTTGAAGAAGAGAAGAATAGAAGAAGGAGAAAAGAAAAATTCGAACACAGAGAAGAAGAGGGGGTTCGAATTTTGAGTAGAAGAGGAGAGGTGTTAGTAGATAAATAAATAAATAGAGAGATGAGAGAGGGAAATTAAATTCGAATTTAAATTAAAATAAAAGGAAAATATTTTTGTTTTTATTTAAAAAAAATAGTTATAATTCGAAAATTAAAAAGAGAAATTAAATTAAAATTAAAATTTAAAACAATTAGTTAATTAAAAGGAATTTTGAAAAAGTGGGGGGGAGTTTTCGAAAATTAGAGAGAGAAAAGTAGTTAGGTGGTTTTGAAAAAGATATGATTGAAATAGAAAACTTTTAAAATCAAACAAAAAGTTAAGTATTGAAAAAGATTTGAAAATCAATTTTGGAAAAGATAAGAAGTTAGAAAAGATTTTGAAATGGATTTTGAAATTTATTTTGAAAAAGATTTGAAAAGGAAATTAAAAAGATTTGATTTTGAAATTAAAGTTGATTACTTGACTAACAAGAAACTAAAAGATATGATTTTAAAATTTAAAGATTGAACCTTTCTTACTAGGCAAGTAACAAACTTAAAATTTTTTGAATCAATCACATTAATTGTTAGCATTAATTTCAAAAATATGAAATAAAAATAAGAAAAAGATTTTGAAAATCAATTTTTTTTTAAGTTTTCAAAAATAAAGTAAAAATGAAAAAGATTTGATTTTTGAAAAAGTTTTGAAAAGATAGGATTTTTAAATTGAAAATTTGACTTGACTCACAAGAAACAACTAGATTTTTTTAAAACTTTTGACTAAATCAAACCAAAATTTCGAAAATTATGAGCAAAATAAAGAAAAGATATTTTTTATTTTTGATTTTTTTTATGAGGAGAGAGAAAAACATAAAAATGATGCAAAACATGAAAATTCAAGATCAAAACACATGTGCATGCAAGAACACTTTGAAAGTCAAGATGAACACCAAGAACACTTTGAATGTCAAGATGAACACTAAGAACTTATTTTTGAAAATTTTTTAAGAAAAGAAAAACATGCAAGACACCAAACATAGAAATTTTCAAACTTTAGACACTAACAAATTGAAAATACATATGAAAAATAAGAAAAGACACAAAACAAGAAAATGCAAAGATCAAATAAGGAGAATCATCAAGAACAACTTGAAGATTATGAAGAACAGTTTCATGCAGGTGTTCTTCGAAAATTTTAAGAAAAATTAAAAAGATGCAATTGACACCAAACTTAAAAATTGACACTAGACTCAAACAAGAAACATCAAATTTTTTGTTTTTATGATTTTATAAAAAAATTTGTATTTTTTTCGAAAATTAATTGGAAAAAGAGAAAATAAGGAATTCAAAAAATTTTTCATGAGAATTCCAGGAATCATGCGATGTTAGCCTAAAACTCCGGTCCAGGAATTAGACATGGCTTACTAGACAGCCAAGCTTTCAAAGTTTCGGTCCAAAATACTAGACATGGCCAATGGCCAGCCAAGCTTTAGCAGATCATTACATACAACAGCTAAATTGCTGAGAAAGACAAAGAAGCTCTTCTAAGGATAGTTGAAACCTCGGTCCAAAAGATTAGACATGGCTTAACAGCCGGCAACGGCACCAAAAACTTGGTGCACAAAATTGTGATCTCAACGGCGCCAAAAACTTGGTACGCACGATTGTAATCTCAACTCCTTTTCACAACTCCGCACAACTAACCAGCAAGTGCACTGGGTCGTCCAAGTAATAAACCTTATGTGAGTAAGGGCCAATCCCACGGAGATTGTCGGTTTGAAGCAAGCTATGGTCATCTTGTAAATCTCAGTCAGGCAGATTCAAATGGTTATGACGTTTTGATAATTAAAATATAAATAAAATATAAAATAAGATAGAAATACTTATGTAATTCATTGGTGAGAATTTCAGATAAGCGTATGGAGATGCTTGTTGCTTCTGAATCTCTGCTTTCTTACTGTCTTCATTCAATCATTCGTACTCCTTTCCATGGAAAGCTGTATGTTGGGGGATCACTGTTGTCAATGGCTACCGTCCGTTCTCTCAGTGAAAATGGTCCAAATGCGCTGTCACCGCACAGTTAATCATCTGTCAGTTCTCACTCATGTTGGAATAGGATCCATTGATCCTTTTGCGTCTGTCACTACGACCAACACTCACGAGTTTGAAGCTCGTCACAGTCATCCCATCCCAGATCCTACTCGGAATACCACAGACAAGGTTTAGACTTTTCGGATCTCAAGAATGCTGCCAATTGATTCTAGCTTATACCACAAAGACTCTGATCTTTCGGAATGGAGGCTAAGAGATACAAACTCAAGCTATTGCAGATAGAACAGAAGTGGTTGTCAGGCACGCGTTCATAGGTGAGAATGATGATGAGTGTCACGGATCATCACATTCATTAGGTTGAAGTGCGAGTGAATATCTTGGAATAAGAATAAGCTTGAATTGAATAGAAAAACAATAGTACTTTGCATTAATTCATGAAGAATAGCAAAGCTCCACACCTTAATCTATGGGGTGTAGAAACTCCACCGTTGAAAATACATAAGTGAAAATATACTAAGCATGGCCGAATGTCCAGCGTCAAAGGTCTAAAGACTAAACGTCCAAAGATCAAAAATGATCCAAAGATAGTCTTAAAAATGATCAAAAGATGTGAAATAAATCACTAAAAGTAGTTTTCATACTAAAGTAGTAACTAGGGTTTACAGAAATGAGTAAATGATGCAGAAATCCACTTCTGGGGCCCACTTGGTGTGTGCTTGGGCTGAGCATTGAGCTTTACACGTGTAGAAACTTCTCTTGGAGTTAAACGCCAGGTTGCAGCCTGTTTATGGCGTTTAACTCTGGTTTGTAACCTGTTTCTGGCGTTTAACTTCAGAATAGGGCAAGAAGTTGGCGTTTGAACGCCAGTTTGCATCATCAAAACTCGGGAAAATTATGGACTATTATATATTGCTAAAAAACCCTGGATGTCTACTTTCCAACGTAATTAAGAGTGCGCCAATGGAGTTTCTGTAGCTCCAGAAAATCTATTTTGAGTGCAGGGAGGTCAGAATCCAACAGCATCTGTAGTCCTTTTCAGCCTCTAAATCAGATTTTTGCTCAGGTCCCTCAATTTCAGCCAGAAAATACCTGAAATCACAGAAAACATACAAACTCATAGTAAAGTCCAGAAATGTGATTTTAATTTAAAAACTAATAAAAACATGGTAAAAACTAACCAATTCATACTAAAAACTACCTAAAAACAATACCAAAAAGCGTATAAATTATCCGCTCATCAGTTGCCTCCCAGCAAGCGCTTCTTTATTGTCTTTAGCTGGACCTTACTGAGCTTTAATCCAGTCTTAGCTTTGGGCATTCTTGCTCAACATTGCCTTCAAGATAATGCTTGACTCTCTGTCCATTAACAATGAAGTTTTTATTAGAGTCAATATCCTGAAGCTCTACATATCCATATGGTGACACACTTGTAATCACATATGGTCCCTCCACGAAGATTTTAATTTCCCAGGGAATAATCTGAGCCTAGAGTTAAACAGCAGAACCTTCTGTCCTGGTTCAAAGACTCTGGATGACAGTTTCTTATCATGCAACATTTTTGCTTTCTCCTTGTAAATTTTTGCATTTTTGAAAGCATTGAGTCTGAATTCCTCTAGCTCATTTAATTGGAGTAATCTCTTTTCTCCAGCTAACTTAGCATCTAGGTTTAGGAACCTGGTTGCCCAGTAGGCCTTATGCTCCAGTTCCACGGGCAGATGACAGGCCTTGCCATACACAAGCTGGTATGGAGAGGTTCCTATAGGAGTCTTGAACACTGTTCTGTATGTCCACAGAGCATCATCCAAGCTTTTTGCCCAATCCCTTCTACGGGCAATTACAGTCCGTTCCAGGATTCTTTTTAGTTCTCTATTAGAGACTTCAGCCTGTCCATTTGTCTGTGGATGATATGGAGTTGCTACTTTGTGGCTAATTCCATACCGGACCATAGCTGAGTAAAGTTGTTTATTACAGAAATGAGTGCCCTCATCACTAATTAGTACTCTAGGGACACCAAACCTGCTGAAGATATGTTTCTGGAGGAACTACAGCACTATCTTAGTATCATTAGTGGGTGTTGCAATTGCCTCTACCCATTTAGATACATAGTCTACTGCCACCAGAATATACGTATTTGACTATGATGGTGAGAAAGGCCCCATGAAGTCAATACCCCATACATCAACAACTCAATCTCCAAGATCCCTTGTTGAGGTATGGCGTAACCATAAGGCAGATTACCATCTCTCTGGTAGCTGTCACAGTTACGTACAAACTTTTGAGAGTCTCTATAGAGAGTAGGCCAGTAGAAGCCACATTGGAGAACCTTGGTGGCTGTTCGCTCACCTCCGAAATGGCCTCCATATTGTGATCCATAGCAATGTCATAAGATCTTTTGTGTCTCTTCCTTGGGCACACATCTACGGATTATTCCGTCTACACATCTCTTAAAGAGATATGGTTCATCCATAAGTAGTACTTTACATCAGAAATTAATTTCTTTATTTGCTGCCTGCTGTACTCTTTGGGTATGAATCTCACAGCCTTATAGTTTGCAATGTCTGCAAACCATGGTACTTCCTGAATGGCAAAAAGTTGCTCATCCAGAAAGGTCTCAGAGATCTCAGTAGGAGGGAGGGATGCCCCTGCTACTGGTTCTATCCGGGACAGGTGATCAGCTACCTGGTTCTCTGTCCCTTTTCTGTCTCTTATTTCTATATCAAACTCTTACAGAAGCAACACCCATCTTATGAGCCTGGGTTTTGAATCCTGCTTTGTGAGTAGATATTTAAGAGCAGCATGGTCAGTATACACAATCACTTTTGATCCTACTAAATAGGATCTAAACTTGTCAATTTCATAAACCACTGCAAGCAGCTCCTTTTCCGTGGTTGTGTAATTCTTCTGTGCGTCATTTAAAACACGGCTGGCATAGTAAATGACGTGCAGAAGCTTGTTATGCCTCTGTCCCAATACTGCACCAATGGCATGGTCACGAGCATCACACATTAGTTCGAATGGTAATGTCTAGTCTGGTGCAGAAATAACTGGTGCTGTGACTAGCTTAGCTTTCAGAGTTTCAAACGCCTGCAGACACTCCGTGTCAAACATAAATGGCATGTTAGCAGCTAGCAGATTGCTCAGAGGTTTTGTAATTTTTGAAAAATCCTTTATAAACCTCCTATAGAATCCTGCATGCCCCAGAAAGCTTCTGATTGCCTTAACATTGACAGGTGGTGGTAATTTTTCAATCACCTCTACTTTAGCTTGATCCACCTCTATTCCCTTGTTTGAAATTTTATGCCCAAGGATAATTCCTTCATTCACCATAAAGTGACATTTTTCCCAGTTTAAAACTAGGTTGGTCTTTTGGCACCTTTTCAGAACAAGTGTTAAATGGTTAAGGCAGGAGCTGAATGAGTCTCCAAATACTGAGAAGTCATCCATGAAGACTTCCAGAAATTTTTTTACCATATCAGAGAAGATAGAGAGCATGCACCTTTGAAAGGTTGCAGGTGCATTGCACAGACCAAAAGGCATCCTTCTGTAGGTGAATACTCCAGAAGGACATGTGAATGCTGTTTTCTCTTGGTCCTGAGGATCTACTACAATTTGGTTGTAACCTGAATAGCCATCCAAAAATCAGTAATATTCACGACCTGCTAGTCTTTCTAGCATCTGGTCTATGAATGGTAAAGGAAAGTGATCATTCCTGGTGGCTGTATTGAGCCTTCTGTAGTCAATACACATACGCCACCCTGTAACTGTTCTTGTAGGAACCAGTTCATTTTTTTCATTATGAACCACTGTCATGCCTCCCTTCTTTGGGACAACTTGGACAGGGCTCACCCAGGGGCTATCAGAAATAGGATAAATAATCCCAGCCTCTAGTAACTTGGTGACCTCTTTCTGCACTACCTCCTTCATGGCTGGATTTAGCCACCTCTGTGGTTGAACCACTGGCTTAGCATCATCCTCCAATAGGATCTTGTGCATGCATCTTGCTGGGTTGATGCCCTTAAGATCACTTATGGACCACCTAAGAGCTGTCTTGTGTGTCCTTAGCACTTGAAGTAGTACTTTTTCTTCCTGTGGATTTAAAGCAGAGCTTATGATCACCGGGAAAGTGTCACCTTCTCCCAGAAATGCATATTTCAGGGATGGTGGTAGTGGTTTGAGCTCGGGTTTAGGAGGGTTCTCCTCTTCCTGAGGAATTTTCAGAAGTTCTTTTATTTCCTCTGATTCCTCCAGATCAGGCTGAACATTTTTAAAGATGTCTTCTAGCTCTGATTCGAGACTCTCAGCCATGTTGATCTCCTCTACCAGGGAGTCAATAATATCAATATTCATGCAGTCATTTGATGTGTCTGGATGCTGCATAGCTTTGATAGCATTTAACTTGAACTCATCCTCATTGACTCTCAAGGTCACTTCCCCTTTTTGGACATCAATGAAGGTTCGTCCAATTGCTAAGAAAGGTCTTCCTAGAATGAGAGTTGCACTCTTGTGCTCCTCCATTTCCAGCACTACAAAGTCAGTGGGAAAGGCGAATGGCCCAACTGTGACAATCATATCCTCAATTATGCCTGATGGGTATTTAATAGAGCCATCAGCAAGTTGAAGACAGATCCGGGTTGGTTTGACCTCTTCAGTCAAGCCAAGCTTTCTGATAGTGGATGCAGGGATTAGGTTGATACTTGCCCCAAGATCACATAGAGCTGTCTTGGTACAAGTACCCTCTAATGTGCATGGTATCATAAAGCTCCCAGGATCCTTAAGCTTTTCTGGTAAGCTCTTTAAAATGACTGCACTGAACTCTTCAGTGAGGAAGACTTTTTCAGTTTCCCTCCAATCCTTCTTATGACTTAATATCTCTTTCATGAACTTAGCATAAGAGGGTATTTGCTCAAGTGCCTCTGCAAACGGAATCTTGATTTCAAGAGTCCTGAGATAGTCTGCAAAATGGGCAAATTGTTTATCCTATTCCTCTTGGCAGAGTTTCTAAGGATAAGGCATCTTGGCTTTGTACTCTTCAACCTTAGTTGCTGCAGGTTTATTCCCTACAAAGGTGGTTGGAGAAGCCTTCTTAGAGGGGTTACCATCAGTACTTGCAGGTGTCTGATCCCTCATTGGCGTTTGAACGCCAGGCTTGGGGGCTGGATGGGCATTTAACGCCAGATTCCCTCCCCTTTCTGGCGTTTGAACGCCAGAACTGGACATGGACTGGGCATTTAACGCCAGTTTTTCACCCTTTTCTGGCGTTTGAACGCCAGAGTTATTCCTCTCTGGGCTCTTACTGTCCTTAGAGGGATTTTGGGTAGCAGGTTGCTCGTCTTCTGTTAGCTGTTCTTTTCTTGGCTTTCTGCTGCTTTGAGTCGAGGTATTCAATGTTTTTCCACTTCTCAATTGAACTGCTTGGCACTCTTCTGTTATTTATTTTGATAACTGCTGTTTTGTCTGATTCAATTATGATTCCATATCCTTGTTAGCATTTTTGGTTTCTTGTAGCATCTCCTTAAATTCTGCTAACTGCCTTGTTATAGAATATAGTTGCTGATTGAGTTCAGCAACTTGTTCCTGAGGACTAAAGTCAGTTGATACTGCCTTAGCTTCTTCTTTCATGGAGGACTCACTTCTTATATACAGATGCTGATTCCTAGCAACTGTATCGATAAGCTCTTGAGCCTCTTCAATAGTCTTTCTCATGTGTATAGATCCACCAGCTGAGTGATCTAGAGATATCTGAGCTTTTTTTGTAAGCCCGTAGTAGAAGATGTTTAACTGCACCCACTCTAAAAATATTTCAGATGGGCATTTCCTTAGCATCCCTCTGTACCTCTCCCAGGCGTTATAAAGGGATTCATCATCCTCTTGTTTAAAACCTTGGATGTTCAATTATCCCTCATTATATACTTGTGACTTGTTACAATTCAATTGACAATTATTATCTTTAAGGGATTGCTTGCATGTTCAATTTCATACTTTTTATATCTTGTTTAACATGCACGCCATATGTTTGTGAAAATGCCCATATAGCATTATGCACTTCTCTATGTTACTATACTATTCAATGCTTGCTTTTCACAACATTCCCTTATTATTTTATTAATTGAATTCAATTGTCAATACAAACGTGATGGTTTGTTACAAAGTAATGCTTCGTCTATGCTACTCATGCCTTTGCCTGCATGCCAATAAACCTCTTGCATTCCTTTGTCCTACATGCACTTGCTATATTTCCATTGATGAGCTTTTCACATGTAATCCGGAGCATGTGTTAATGCCATTTATCTTTATCGTGCATTGACTATCACTTACAATACCCTCTCCCTTGCTCTATCTCTTTGAATTTAATTCCCTTTCTCTTCCCTTCTTTCAGGATGGCCACCAAGAAAGGAAAAGAGAAAGCTACTTCCAAACCACCAGCAAGAAGAGGAACTAAAAGAGCATTAGTGGCAGAGCCTTCTTCAACAGCAGTCAAGCCCTCGACAAAAAGAGTTAAGAGGATAATAAAGGTTGATGACAAAGAGAAAGCCTTTCCAGCAAAGGACTCTGCGCGATTTCCTAATCGCTACTGTGAGCAGATGTTCCCTATCCTAGCAGAAAGGTACTATAACAATGAATACCTCTTTATCCTCCCGTCCAATATTGCCACTTTTGTTGAGCCGCAAATTTAGTGAAGACAATGGGGTTTCCTACGGAAACAGCCATGGCAGATCAATCTTTCTTGGGTAGTTGAGTTCTACTCCAACTTCTACATACCGACCCTGCAGTCTGTTTATGTCCGACAGAAACAAGTCCCCATCACAGAAGAGGCCATTCAGCAAGTTTTGAGTCTCCCCCCTATTCCTGCAGGAATGGACGCTTTTCAAGAAGCCACTCTTCAGCGCCAGAGATACCAATTTGACTGGGACTCCGTTCTCGGAGTCATTGCAGTACCTGGCAGCCGTTGGATCTACGGATACCACCGTACCCGCCCTAAGGGAATCTTGGCTTCCGCACTTACCTTGGAGGCTCGCGTATGGGCACAGATCATGTCCCATTACGTCTATCCGAGCACTCATGAGTCCTCCTTCACTGCAGACATGGCTGTTCTACTATGGTGCATCCTTACAGACCAACCTCTGAATCTTTCAAGACACATCCGGAATGCTATGGAGCATGTACAAATCGCGGGCAACCTACCTTTTCCCGCCTTGGTCTCAGATCTTGTCTCAGCAGCCGGAGTCTCCTACAGAGCTGGGGACACCAAAGCCATGCTTCCACGGGATGATCAATATATCCCTCACGGGAAATACCTCAGACTTTCAGCAGCCACTACAAGCCAGCCTACTGGGCCAGTTGAAGATATTCCTTCTTCAACACTACAAGCATCTACAACCGAGAAATTGCTCCAGCAGATACTTGAAAAATTAGATCGGCATGAACTGAAAGCTAAGATGAGAGAGCGCCGTAACAAGCGCTGATTCAAACACCTCAAGGAGCTACTCAAGGGACGCTTAAGAGACTCAGACACCCCGGACTCCACTTCCTTTACTAGCACCGGGAGCCATGACGGCCCCGACGATGGAGATACTACTACCAGCCCACCCCTGTTCCTGACAGATGGCACCGAGGACGGTGCAAAGCCTTAAGTGTGGGGAGGTCGGTCAGTACCTGACTTCCGGAGGTAAATTCTCTTCTCTGGCACCAATAATTAGGATATTTTAGTTAGATTTTCTTTCTTTTATAAAATAAAATAAACTGCATAGGTTAGAATAGTTGCATGCATGTTCTACTTGATTGAAAAGACAATAAGTTTCTTTTAAAATCTATCTTTGGAACAAAATTTCACTAATTTTTCAAAATTTTTATGATAAATCTGCTTGAGTTGTATTTGGAACATGATGTTTGAGCTAAAGAACACACAACCTGTGAAAGATTTGAGCCTTTATGTATGGTTACATTATTTAACCATAATCATTTTATTCTTGTGTGTTTACTCCTCTATGATTGTAATCTATATTTTGTTTTATCTTATATGTCCAATATTTACTATATTTACATGCTTGCACATGATTGAGGCCATTATTTGTTTAAACTCACTTATCCAAATCAAGCCTACCCTTCTCAATTACCTTTGTTAACCACTTTGAGCCGTTAAAACCCCATTTGTTCTATATTTTATCACATTACTAACCTTAAGCTGAAAAATAATTGCATATCCCAAATTGAATCTTTGGTTAGCTTAAGATAGAATTGTGTATGCTAGTTAAGTATGGGAAATTGTGGGGACAAAAGTTGTTGAGGGAATGTGTCATGAAAATTTAAAGGGAATTTGGATGCCTACTCATGTGAAGATATGAGAACAAAAAAATCTATGTACATTAATAAGCTTTATCTTTTAAAAAAAATCAATAAATAAGGGGACAAAAATTACCCCAATGTTAATTTTAGAATTCAAATATCAATGCACATATGATAGAATCAAAATACAAAGTTGAAACATGAGTATGGGTTGAAAAAGAAAAGGGAATTACGGGTAGCTAGGCATGAATTTATATGGCTCACGCGACCGCGCGAAGGAGCGCAAATCGCAGCGACGCGGCAACATGGCTTGCGTGGCCGCGCGGATTGGAAAGCAAAGGCGACGCGGTAGCGTGGACAACGCGAACGCGTGAAGAGGAAAAAGCGCAAGCGACGCGTCCGCATGAACGACGCGATCGCGTGACATGTGCGATCTGCATAATCTGCAGAATTCGATGGAGGCGATTTTGGGCCTTATTCCGGCCCAGTTTTCGGCCCGGAACAGTAGACTAGAGTCAGAGAATATGCAGAAACAACACAGACATTCATTAAGTAGTTTTTAGATCTAGTTTTTCACTCTCTTAGGTTTTTCTCTCGAGTTTTAGGATTTTAATTTTCAATTGATCTTAGCATTGGAACATTGAGAAGAGTTATTTCCTCATCAAGACATCATCATTCTAGTTTGTTCTCTTAACTTGGTTCTAATCTTCCATGTTCTTTGTTATGTTCAATTTTGTCATTCAGATACTTTTATGATTATTTAATGCAAGGATTATTTCTTTTTAATTCAATTTCAATATCAATAATCATGTCTTCTTTTAATTTCCTTTCATGTGCCATGGATTCTTTATTTATAATGCGTGAGTAGTTCCCTTACTTGATGGGGAGTTGATTAAAAGGAACTCTTGAGTTGGAAAGATTGAAAGAAAATTTGTAATTGGGTTAAATGTTGGATTGCTATCTTGTCACCGACGCCAATCCCTTTGAACTAAGTGGGTTGCAACTTGTGAATAGATCTGGCACTCCCACTTGGTTGACTTTCCTTTACCTAGTAAAGGATAACCAAACAGAACAACCATTAATTACAAATTAATCTTACAATCACACCATTAATGATAGAGATTCTAACCAATCAATTCCCAGTCAAGGCTTTTATTTATATTATTTAAAATTCCTCAATTTAATTCCCAATTTACCTAGCTCAACTTCTTGGAACATCTGATTAATAAAACAGCACACTTTTCTGCAACTCGTTGGGAGACGACCTGGGACTTAAAACTCCCAGTAATTTTAATTTAAACTTTCTGTGACACATTTCTAAATTGATAGGCAGATTTTCGGTGAGTTAAGAACTATACTTGCAACGTAACCATTTTAATAAATTTTTAATTCACCAGCTTCTGCTTCCCATCAATTTTTGGCGCCGTTGCCGGGGAGTTGCAATAGAGTGCTAATTTTATTAATTAGAATTTATTTATTTGCATTTTATTTAATTTTGCTATTATGAGCTGCATGTTTCTTCCGTCAAATGACACGTTCACTTCCTGATCCGCGCTTGCTAATATTCGATCCTGAAATTGAAAAGACAATTTCACGAATAAGGCGAGAACAACGTAGGTTAGCCCACTCTGAGGGCGGATCTGAAAGTGAATTTGAGGAAGAAACCAGCCCCCGTTCTACTGATTCGGTTGTTTTACGTGCAGAAAACATGGCAGCTAGAAGAGTTACCATTCAGGAGGAAGGAGCTCCTAATTTTACAATGAAACCGTTTCAAGCGCATCATCCAGCGGTAGCTATGGATTTTGAAATAAAGACCGCACTGCTAAATTTGATGCCCAAGTTTCATGGCCTACCTGCTCAAGAGCCTATCAAGCACTTGAGAGATATCCAGGCAGCCTGTTCTACTGTCAGGCGTGATGGCACTGATGAAACTTCAATTCTGCTGAAAGCTTTCCCGTTCTCTCTTGAGGGGAAAGCGAGAGAGTTGTACTACACTCAACCCCTAGCAAATGTATCCAACTGGGATACACTCAGAAAGGAGTTTCTGGAGAAATTCTTTCCATCTGAAGTTATTGATAAACTAAGGAAGGATATCTCTACAATTGTTCAGGATGACAATGAGACTCTCTTCGAATACTGGGAGCGCTTCAATAATCTTCTGGAAGCATGCCCCTACCACATGATTGACAAGATCGTGCTACTTAGCTATGTCACACAAGGAATGAGGCCCCAGGATAAGACCACATTGGAAAGTGCCAGCAATGGGTCTATGAAGAAGTACAAGACCACTGATGAAGCTTGGCAATTGATCAGTGATTTAGCTGAATCTACTCGGAACCACAGACAGAAGCAAGGCCGTTCAAGGGCCGTTGCAGAAGTATCTTCTGGCATAGAGACTGCTACTCTAAATTGAAGCATCTGTGAGATGACCAATCTGCTGAAGCAAATGCAGTTGAATCAACAAGCTCAGCAAACCCAACCACAGCAAAACCAACAACTAGTCCCACAAAGAATTTGCGGAATTTGTGCTGATTACAGTCATTACACTGATGAATGCCCGCAGCTCCAACAAGAAGACAACATGGTGGCATCCACTCACAACTTCTATGACCGCCCCAACCAAGGGTAGAATCAAAGTGGAAATAATAACCATGGATGGCAGGACAATTCAAACCAGAATTGGAGGGACAACAATAATAGAGGAGGCAGAGATAATCAAGGAAATCAGAGGTGGAATAATAACAACAACAGGCAGCAAAATCAACCTTACCGAGCACCTCACCTGAGGCAAAACCAAGGACCACCGAACAATCAGCAGCAAACCTCTCAATTTACTCATTCTTCTGTATCTTCTAATGAAGATTTATTACAAGCTTTTGAGAAAAGACAACTGGCCATGGAGAATACCATCGTGAACAATATTAATGCCAGTCTGAATGGTTTCACCTCTACTCTGCAAGCTTTTATGTCACAGCTTAGTTTAGCACAAAATTCCAGTAACCAACCTTCAAGCACCACTGGAATCCCCTCTCAACCATTACCCAATCCAAAGGGAGGCATTAATTCCATCACCCTGAGATCCGGAACCACACTGCAGGAGAGGAATCAAGAGGAACCAAGCTCACCAGAATACGCCTCAGCTGAAGAGGTGGTGGAAATCGAAGATGTTGAAGAGGAAGAGGATATACAGGACATAGCCGAAGAAGAGATAGCTCCGCCACAGGAAGAAGCACAAAAAGGCGCAGGCACCACAGAAAACACTACTCCCATTCCATTTCCACAACTTGCAAGGAAGCCCAGGAAGCAGCTGGAACCTGATCCTAAAATGGTAGAAATATTCAAAAAGGTTGAGGTAATTGTTCCCCTTTTTTATGTTATTCAGCAGGTACCTAAATATGCAAAGTTTCTAAAGGACTTATGTATTCATAAAGACAAAATTAATGAATTAGAAACTATTCCTTTAGGTAGTTCTATATCTGCTTTAATGGGAGGATTACCTGAAAAATGTAGTGATCCAGGTCCTTGCATAGTTAGTTGTACTATTGGTGGTGTAGTAATTTATGACTGCATGTGTGATTTAGGAAAAGGAGCAAGACCTGTCCGTCAACCACAAAGAAGATTGAATCCTACCATCTTGGAAGTTGTCAAAAAGGAAGTGACCAGATTATTGGAAGCCGGTATCATATACCCCATTTCAGACAGTGAATGGGTAAGCCCAGTACAAGTGGTGCCCAAGAAATCTGGAGTCACTACCGTGAAGAATGAGCATGGAGAGCTCATAACAACTAGAGTTCAGAATGCTTGGAGAGTCTGCATTGATTACGGACGTCTCAACCAAGCTACCCGTAAGGATCACTACCCACTTCCATTCATTGATCAAATGCTAGATCACCTGTCAGGTAAATCACATTATTGCTTTTTAGATGGTTACACAGGTTATTTCCAGATTCATATAGCTCCTGAGGATCAGGAAAAGACTACTTTTACATGTCCTTTTGGGACTTATGCTTATAAGAGAATGCCCTTTGGCTTGTGCAATGCACCAGCTACTTTCCAAAGGTGCATGATGAGCCTTTTCTCTGATCTTATTGAGGACTGTATAGAAGTTTTTATGGACGATTTTAGCGTTTATGGTGATTCTTTTAACCTTTGCTTAGATGGATTATCTAGAGTATTAGATAGATGTGTTGATACAAACCTTGTATTGAATTTAGAAAAATGCCACTTTATGGTAAAGCAAGGGATTGTATTAGGACATGTGGTATCTAATAATGGCATTTCTGTAGACCCAGCAAAGGTGAATGTTATTTCTAGTTTACCTTACCCCTCTTCTGTGAGGGAAGTCCGTTCGTTCTTTGGCCATGCAGGTTTCTATATGAGATTTATTAAGGACTTTAGTAAGGTGGCACTTCTCTTATCCAGATTACTGCAGAAGGACATTGAGTTCGAGTTCAGTGAAGATTGCAAACAAGCATTTGATAAACTGAAGACTGATCTAACTCAAGCCCCAATTGTAAGAGGACCCGACTGGAGCCAGCCGTTTGAAATCATGTACGATGCTTCCAACCATGCAGTAGGAGCAGCGCTGGCTCAGCGTGAAGGTAAGGATCCTTTTGTTATTGCCTATGCGTCTAAGACTTTAGACACTGCCCAGTCCAATTATACTACTACTGAGAAAGAGCTACTTGCTATTGTTTTCGCTCTGGATAAATTCTGAGCTTATTTACTTGGTACTAGAGTAGTAGTGTATTCGGACCATGCAGCTCTAAAGTATTTATTAGCTAAAAAGGAATCCAAACCAAGACTTATATGTTGGATACTGCTGTTACAAGAATTTGATTTAGAAATAAAGGACAGGAGTGGTAATCAAAATTTAGTAGCAGACCACTTGAGTTGCCTTGAACATATTAAGGATGATTCTACTCCTATAGATGATAATTTTCCTTTTGACAACCTGCAAGCAGTATCTGAGGTAGTCCCTTGGTACGCATCTGTTGCTAATTATTTAGTTAGCCGCACATTTCCTCCACATTTCTCTAAACATCAAAGAGACAAGCTGAAAAGCGAGTCTAAATATTATATATGGGATGACCCATATTTATGGAGATGTGGCGCTGACCAGATAATTAGACGATGTGTACCTCAATCAGAATTCCAGTCCATTTTAGAGGCCTGTCACTCATCTGAGAGTGGAGGACACTTTGGCCCTCAAAGAACAGCTAGAAAGATCTTAGACTGCAAATTCTGGTGGCCTACTCTTTTTAGAGATGCTGCTGAGTTTTGTAAATCTTGTCACCCATGCCAGAAATTTGGTAACATATCCAGGAGGGATGAGATGCCTCAACAGTATATGCTTTTCTGTGAAATTTTTGATGTATGGGGCATTGACTTCATGGGTCCATTTCCAAATTCTAGTGGATATTTTTATATATTGTTAGATGTGGATTATGTTTCCAAATGGGTGGAAGCAATTCCTAAACTAATGGGCAAGCCGAGGTGTCAAACAGAGAAATTAAGCGTATCTTGCCATACAGAATAGAGAAGGCTGAACCGTACGGAGTTTATCACCTAAGCCATCCTTCAAGCTCTGAACTTATTAAGGTTAATGGACAACGCCTGAAGCTATACCATGGCGAGAAGGTGCAGAAAAATAAGGAGCTTGAGATCTTCCGCCTGGAAGATCCCCACATCGCAGCAGATTGAGCTATAAGAGCGTCCAACTTACGGACGTAAAAGCAAAGTGCTTGGTGGGAGACAACCCACCGCGGTATGATCGTTCTTTTTTTCACTTTTAGTTTTTCTTCTTTAATAACTCTTCTCTTTATTAGTACTTCCGTGCTCTTTCATATGCATATCTTTATATTTCTTATTAAAAAAAAAATTTTGCCGCGCGACACGATCGCACCAGCGACGCGTCCGCGTGGCAGGAGGAGTGAAGAAAAATCAAAATGAACAGAAAGTTATGCAGGAGGAGCGCTATAATTGCGCCAATGGCACAAATTACCCCATGCGACTGCATCGCGGACGCGACCGCGTCGCTTGGACATCATGACCTCCCACGCGACCGCGTGCCCCACACGGCTGCGTGCCCTGCATTTTCGACATAAAAGGGTGCACAATGCTATATTGTGCGAGAGTGGTGCTGGATTGGTGCTGGAAGCACAATCCTTGTCACGCGACCGCGTCGCCGATGCGGCCGCGTCGATTATTCTCTGACGCACACTCACGCGATCGCGTGACCCACGCGATCGCGTCACCCAATTTTGGCAAATAAAATGAATCGAACAGAGAGTTGTGCTGGAGCGAGGCTGCACTCGCGCCAGCAGCGCAACACCTGTCACGCGACCGCGTGACCGACACGATCGCGTCATCTTACCTAATGCGCACCCACGCAAATGCGTGCCTTCCGCGGCCGCGTCGCATGCTCCGCACTGCTAAACCTCAATTGCCAAATTATCTTATCTTTCTTTCCTCCAAATCCTAATTTTTTTCTTTTCCCTCCTTCTTTCTTCTTCCCCCCTCCCCCTTCTATCTCACCTTTCACTCTCTCTCTTTCTCCCCCATTAACAAGGTTTTACCTTCTTTTTCCTTCTTCTCTTTTCTATCATTCTTATTATATTACGTATATATTATTATTTTCTTTTTCCTTTCTTTTTCTTTTCAAACTTCTATTTTTCTTTATCCTTCTTTTCCATTTTTACATGGTGTTAGAAATTTTTTGGGTCATTATCCCTCATTATATGCTTGTGACTTGTTACAATTCAATGGACAATTATTATCTTTAAGGGATTGCTTGCATGTTCAATTTCATACTTTTTATATCTTGTTTAACATGCACGCCATATGTTTGTGAAAATGCCCATATAGCATTATGCACTTCTCTATGTTACTATACTATTCAATGCTTGCTTTTCACAACTTTCCCTTATTATTTTATTAATTAAATTCAATTGTCAATACAAACGTGATGGTTTGTTACAAAGTAATGCTTCGTCTACGCTACTCATGCCTTTGCCTGCATGCCAATAAACCTCTTGCATTCCTTTGTCCTACATACACTTGCTATATTTCCATTGATGAGCTTTTCACATGTAATCCGGACCATATGTTAATGCCATTTATCTTTATCGTGCATTGACTATCACTTACAATACCCTCTCCCTTGCTCTATCTCTTTGAATTTAATTCCCTTTCTCTTCCCTTCTTTCAGGATGGCCACCAAGAAAGGAAAAGAGAAAGCTACTTCCAAACCACCAGCAAGAAGAGGAACTAAAAGAGCATTAGTGGCAGAGCCTTCTTCAACAGCAGTCAAGCCCTCGACAAAAAGAGTTAAGAGGATAATAAAGGTTGATGACAAAGAGAAAGCCTTTCCAGCAAAGGACTCTGCGCAATTTCCTAATCGCTACTGTGAGCAGATGTTCCCTATCCTAGCAGAAAGGTACTATAACAATGAATACCTCCTTATCCTTCCGTCCAATATTGCAACTTTTGTTGAGCCGCAAATTGAGCGAAGACAATGGGGTTTCCTACGGAAACAGCCACGGCAGATCAATCTTTCTTGGGTAGTTGAGTTCTACTCCAACTTCTACATACCGACCCTACAGTCTGATTATGTCCGGCAGAAATAAGTCCCCATCACAGAAGAGGCCATTCAGCAAGTTCTGAGTCTCCCCCCTATTCATGTAGGAATGGACGCTTTTCAAGAAGCCACTCTTCAGCGCCAGAGATACCAATTTGACTGGGACTCCGTTCTCGGAGTCATTGCATTACCTGGCAGCCGTTGGATCTATGGATACCACCGTACCCGCCCTAAGGGAATCTTGGCTTCCGCACTTACCTTGGAGGCTCGCGTATGGGCACAGATCATGTCCCATTACATCTTTCCGAGCACTCATGAGTTCTCCTTCACTGCAGACATGGCTGTTCTACTATGGTGCATCCTTACAGACCAACCTCTGAATCTTTCAAGACACATCCGGAATGCTATGGAGCATGTACAAATCGCGGGCAACCTACCTTTTCCCACCTTGGTCTCAGATCTTGTCTCAGCAGCCAGAGTCTCTTACAGAGCTGGGGACACCAAAGCCATGCTTCCACGAGATGATCAATATATCCCTCATGGGAAATACCTCAGACTTTCAGCAGCCACTACAAGCCAGCCTACTGGGCTAGTTGAAGATATTCCTTCTTCAACACCACAAGCATCTACAACTGAGAAATTGCTCCAGCAGATACTTGAAAAATTGGATCGGCATGAACTGAAAGCTAAGATGAGAGAGCGCCGTAACAAGCGCCGATTCAAACACCTCAAGGGGCTACTCAAGGGACGCTTCAGAGACTCAGACACCCCGGACTCTACTTCCTTTACTAGCACCGGGAGCCATAACGGCCCCGACGATGGAGATACTACTACCAGCCCACCCCTGTTCCTGACAGATGGCACCGAGGACGGTGCAAAGCCTTAAGTGTGGGGAAGTCGGTCAGTACCTGACTTCCGGAGGTAAATTCTCTTCTCTGGCAACAATAATTAGAATATTTTAGTTAGATTTTCTTTCTTTTATAAAATAGAATAAAGTGCATAGGTTAGAATAGTTGCATGCATGTTCTACTTGATTGAAAAGACAATAAGTTTCTTTTAAAATCTATCTTTGGAACAAAATTTCACTAATTTTTCAAAATTTTTATGATAAATCTGCTTGAGTTGTATTTGGAACATGATGTTTGAGCTAAAGAACACACAACCTGTGAAAGATTTGAGCGGTAGCGTGGACAACGCGAATGCGTGGAGAGGAAAAAGCGCAAGCGACGCGTCCGCATGGACGACGCGATCGCGTGACATGTGCGATCTGCATAATCTGCAGAATTCGATGGGGGCAATTTTAGGCCTTATTTCGGCCCAGTTTTCGGCCCGGAACAGCAGACTAGAGTCAGAGAATATGCAGAAACAACACAGACATTCATTAAGTAGTTTTTAGATCTAGTTTTTCACTCTCTTAGGTTTTTCTCTCGAGTTTTAGGATTTTAATTTTCAATTGATCTTAGCATTGGAACATTGAGAAGAGTTATTTCCTCATCAAGACATCATCATTCTAGTTTGTTCTCTTAACTTGGTTTTATTCTTCCATGTTCTTTGTTATGTTCAATTTTATTATTCAGATACTTTTATGATTATTTAATGCAAGGATTATTTCTTTTTAATTCAATTTCAATATCAATAATCATGTCTTCTTTTAATTTCCTTTCATGTGCCATGGATTCTTTATTTATAATGCGTGAGTAGTTCCCTTACTTGATGGGGAGTTGATTAAAAGGAACTCTTGAGTTGGAAAGATTGAAAGAAAATTTGTAATTGGGTTAAATGTTGGATTGCTATCTTGTCACTGACGCCAATCCCTTTGAACTAAGTGGGTTGCAACTTGTGAACAGATCTGGCATTCCCACTTGTTTGACTTTCCCTTACCTAGTAAAGGATAACCAAACAGAACAACCATTAATTATAAATTAATCTTACAATCACACCATCAATGATAGAGATTCTAACCAATCAATTCCCAGTCAAGGCTTTTATTTATATTATTTAAAATTCCTCAATTTAATTCCCAATTTACCTAGCTCAACTTCTTGGAACATCTGATTAATAAAACAGCACACTTTTCTGCAACTCGTTGGGAGACGACCTGGGACTTAAAACTCCCAGTAATTTTAATTTAAACTTTCTGTGACACATTTCTAAATTGATAGGAAGATTTTCGGTGAGTTAAGAACTATACTTGCAACGTAACCATTTTAATAAATTTTTAATTCACCAGCTTCTGCTTCCCATCACTCATGCCATCAGAAATACAATATGAAGTGTAAAAATGTCAAAAGGTACAAAATAAATCTCTAAAAGTAGTTTTTATACTAAACTAGTGACCTAGGTTTACAGAAAATGAGTAAACTAAGATAGATAGTGCAGAAATCCACTTCTAGGGTCCACTTGGCGTGTGCTTGGGCTAAGCATTGAAGCTTCCATGTGTAGAGACTTTTCTTGGAGTTAAACGCCAGGTTGCTGCTTGTTTCTGGCGTTTAACTCCAGTTTTTATGCCAGTTCAGGTGTTTAACGCCAGAATAGGGCGGAGACTTGGCGTTAAACGCCAATTTGTGTGATCTCAACTCGGGAAAAGTATGAACTATTATATATTGATGGAAAGCCCAGGATGTCTACTTTCCAACGCAATTGAGAGCGTGCCAGTTGGAATTCTGTAGCTCCAAAAAATCCATTTCGAGTGCAGGGAGGTCAGAATCCAACAGCATCTACAGTCCTTTTTCAGCCTCTGAATCAGATTTTTGCTCAGGTCCCTCAATTTCAGCCAGAAAGTACCTGAAATCACAAAAAAACACACAAACTCATAGTAAAGTCCAGAAATGTGAATTTTGCTTGAAAACTAATAAAAACATAGTAAAAACTAACTAAATCATACTAAAAACTACCTAAAAATAATGCTAAAAAGCGTATAAATTCTCCGCTCATCAATCTCCGTGACAAATCTTGGGGAATCGGCACAATTCCTCAAACTTGTTTGTGTATTCAGTGACTGACATCTGATCCTATTTCAATTGCAGCAATTCAAGGTCTTTAGCAATTTTGACCGAATCAGGGAAGTATTTCTTGTAAAACTCAGTTCGGAATGCATCCCAGGGTATAGCACCATCAGCCTAGTGCAGAAGGCGTCACGTCCCTTACCACCAATACTGGGCTTCGCTCACTAATTGATAAGTTGCAAACTCAACACATTGATCTTTAGGGACTTGCTGTGCTTGTAAAGCCCGCTGATCACCTAAAACTAGTTGTCGGCCTTAGTGGGGTTTGTGGTTCCTCCAAAGATCGGTGGATGTATCTTCAGAAAAGTTACAAGCGTCATTGGCCCGTTATCCCCATTAGTGTCGTTTCCATTTCCAGCTTGATTCCCTAGCACCTTGGCTGCCGCTTGCATAGCCGTAGCCATATTTTTCAGGGCAGCCATGAAGTTCACAGGGTTATCCCCCATCGTTTTAGGTCCCGCATTACTATTCCTACCTTTGCCTCAGCCACGACCGCGTCCACGAGTCACCTTCTGGTCCCTGTTCACATCAAATAGGTGATATTAAGGTGATCAGTCTTAATATCCTAAGTCCAGTGCTTCAAAGTCTCAAATGCATGCTCATGAATATTCATGCCACATATATCAATTAGATATCCTAATTATCATGTACAAACACCCAGATTATGCCCAGAAGCATAGTCAGTCCGTTACTCAAGCTCTACAAGAACGAACTGCTCTGATACCATAATGTTACAACCTATTATAGAGAGCTTTACGCTTAAGTCGTAAAACAAAGGTGGTGAGATATTATGACCTCTAAAAATAAAATATATACGTAGATATAATTGAAGAGATTTGTAACTTGGAGTCTTGAAGAAAAGTTTAAGCAAAAAAAACAGTGAAAAGAAAAGCGCATTACACTTGAAACGTAAAACCGAAGAAAAGATAAGGGTAAGACATGAGTATATACAAAGAGTCGAGTACCAAAATACATAATATCAAGCTCCAAACACAACCTGCGAACAGAAATACATAACAGAAAACCCCAAACTATAACTTCCCAACTTCGCTTGCCATAGAAACCTCTAGATACTTACCGAGGCACATCTCGACCTGCATCTGAAAATAACAACATAGATATGGAATGAGAACTGGAGATTCTCAGCATGGTAATCGTGCCCACACACATAATATATAAGGTCTCAGAAAAGCTAGAGAAGATCCTAGAACTTCGACACTTAGATATAGAGCTTAGAGTTAAAGTTTAAAACCATAATATAAGATGAGTTGTCTAAGGTTCCTAAGTCTAACTCAATTCTACTTATTCCCTCAGCTTCTCGCCTTCCTCTAATCCTCCAAAACTCTAGTGTACAGATAAGCAATACAGACAAAGCAAACACAAGTAAGATACAGATACAGTAGGTAGCAATATAGCAGGTAAGCATAATAATCACATAGGCCAGCCCAACTAATGCATAATCAAAAAAGTCACACATATGCATATGATATATGCCTGCCTTATGGCTGATGAGTCTCATCTGTCGGTTATAAAGCTAACTCGATATGTCCGGTAGCTAACCCGGACATCGTCCTCTTGAAAACTGGTGAGCGGTACAGTACCACAATCCTTACCTGGTGAGCGGTAAACCACCTCGATCCCCACCATCTGCGGGCGGTAAACCACCTCGATCTCCACAAACATTTCCAATTAAAAAACAGCACACACGTGGGCAATAAATAACCACGATCCCGACAAACACATTCACAACCCGTGGGTAGTAAACAACCACGATCCCCACGCCTATTGTGACATTGGACAAGCGGTACACCACCACGATCCTTTCCAGGTCAAAACTCACATTCAAAATCACAATCTTTTGGCCTGGAGCAAGTGGGACTAAGCCACAACCCTTGCGTACTGCCCAGGTAATTCAAATCTCAAATTTGTTTTCCTTTAAAACTAAAACCACCTCTTTGTAATATTCTCCAAAACCTTTAAAACAATTTTACTTAAAACCAATTCTTCTTTCAAAAGACAAAAGAAAATCATTTATTAGTTAGACTCGGCAAGGCCTCTAGACTATAGAGGAGCGACAAACAATCTCATTTTCCTAAATTCCTTAAAATCATAGCTTCTCAATTTGAATTGATTAAAATAAAATTTAAACCAAAGCCAAATCATTCAAACCAAACTAACTTATTTAAACCAAAACCAATTTCAATTTCATTCTTAAATTTGAAACACTCCCAAAATTCTCATAAAATTTTGGCAGCTCCTCCCCTAAAACTCGGACTTTGCCACCCTTCTCAGGTCCTATCCAAACCACTCAATCATCCATAAATACATACATATATATAATCAACAAATCTCTACAACTCATCCTCATCATCATTTACTATCAATATTATTTATCACATTCATTAATAATCAAACATCATGCATTTCAACTACCCACTCAACAATTTCCAACAACGAGTCACTAAACCTCAACCTTCCATATCATACAACTTATCCTATAGTCATCTAGCCTATGTTTTCACGAAACATATATATTATCTACGAGAAACCAAAATCATACCTTGGCCGATTCCTCGTAAAGCCAAAAAGTACTTCAAAGTCCTCCTCACCATAAGTCCCAAGTTCTAATTCACCACTCAACAAGTTCAATCCAGCATCCAACACCACCAATCACTTTAAACCTCAAGCATTTAATCTAAAAATATACAATTTCATCATAATTCAATATAGCGCTTATTAAATTGAAAAGTTCACCAAGGGTTGAGAGCTCCTTATCTCACCCATGGCCTAATGGGACAACACCCAACAATACTCGCAAGTTAGAGCTCACCTAAACCATTAAAATCACATAATTCTCAATTTCAAAGCTCATGAATTTCAAAATTGAAGGGAGGAATTTTGGGTGATAAAAATTGAATTTCTTACCAAATTGGTTAGTGAACTTTGTAGAGAATTCCGAGATAAACGCGTAGGCGCTAACGGCTCGTCAATCGAAGCTTCCAATTGAAAGATAAGGGGAATTGAAATCAGAGCCAAGGGTTTGTGTTCCTCCCCTTTCTCCGTTCCTTGCTTCAATGTGATTCCCAATTGAATTTGGGGAAGAAGAGCTGTAGCTCTTCTTTTAAGTGGCAATTGGGTTGGGTCTTGGGTCCGGTTTGGGCCTAGTTCAATCGGTTTGGTCCGTTCGACTTAATTTTGGGTCAAAATCTTTAAAATTAGTGTCAAAATTTTTATTTTAATTATTTCTTCCATTCTAAACTATAAAATTTAATTTTTTAATTTTTTTAAATAATAATTAATTTATTAGCTAATTATTTATTTATTTTTACGGTT
>NC_029790.2:41509954-41510822 GCF_000816755.2 Arachis ipaensis
CTCCTAGTGTTATTGCAGTATTTTTTATTTCCTCTTTTTCTACATTTATTTTTTCTTGTTTTTATTATTTTTAAGAGGATAAAAATAAGAAGAATTATGGAAAGGTGAAACAAGAAAAAGAACAAAAAATTTTCTAATTGTGATATAGATTTTTGTTAAGACAGTGAAAGAAAAAGAACAAGAACAAAAATTTTTTAATGATGATGATGATGAATTGTGAAGAAAACTTTTAAACTATGGCATAAGAATTTCTTAATTTTGACACAGAAATTTCTTAATCGTGACCTAAAAAATTTTTTAGCCAATTAAAAGTTACTAAAAACAAAAATAGAACCAAAATCTCTTAACTACGTGATACAAAATAAAATTTAACCGTAACACATGAAATTTCTTAACCAATCAAAAGTTATCAAAAAAAATTTTAACTTGTGGTCTTTTGAGGACTTTTTGTATTATTCACCAAAAAATTTTGTGCCATTTCTAATTAAATGATATATTTTTCTTATCATTGAACTGATTAAGTGATATTGAACTCATATATAAAAAGTTTAGCGATTCCTATCTCATTTGCAATAAATTGATTTTTTTTAATTCCAAAGCACATTTGAATGTGTTTTTTGGCTAAAGTTTTACAGTTGTGGTTCTTTAAAGATTTTTTTGTATTATTTACCAAAAGTTTCTATGTCATTTTTAATTA
Source organism: Arachis ipaensis (assembly GCF_000816755.2). Taxonomy (NCBI): domain Eukaryota; kingdom Viridiplantae; phylum Streptophyta; class Magnoliopsida; order Fabales; family Fabaceae; genus Arachis; species Arachis ipaensis. The sequence continues at coordinate 41,510,652 of NC_029790.2, forward strand.
AATAATATTTTGTTATCACTAAAATTGATTGTATGATATTGAACTAATATATAATTAAGAGATTATTCATTTTCGTATCATTCGTAATAATTTGATGTATTTTTTAAATTTAAAATATATTTAAATATATTTTTGTTGGTTGAATTAGTCAAAGTTTTAGATTTATGGTCT
>NC_029790.2:41510903-41513316 GCF_000816755.2 Arachis ipaensis
GGGGCCAATTAAATATAAATATAACAAAAAATTAACAAAATATGATTTGTAGCATATATATCAAAAAAGTAATTATATTATATAAAAGTCAATGTTCAACTACATACTTTAAGATTTTGATATTTTTAAACTTGCTCGACGATGCTTCATGGAACTAAAATCATCAATTATCATCTCTGAAGTGAATTTTGAAGCAATTTCCTTTTCAATATATACAATCATACAATCTGCTAAAAATTCATCTTCCATCTTGTTTCGAAGCCTTGTTTTAATAATCTTCATAGCTGAAAAGGCCCGTTCAGTTGTTGTTGTTGTCACAGGAAGAGTCAAAACAAGACGAATTAATCTATCAATTAAAGGATATATATTTGATTTTCCTGTCTCTGTCAATTTTTGACACAATTCAGCAAGAGTAGACAAATTTTGAAAATCTAGAGCTTTAACCACATCAAGTTCATAATGTTGTAACTCATAATCCAATTGAATCTTTTCTTGCTCAGAAAAATCTAAAGAATAGAAATTCTTTACAAGATTGCATATGTTGCAAACACTGAATAACTTGAAAGCATCTTTAGGATCTAAAGATGTACTCAATATGAGGAGCTCGGTTGCTTGCTCACTAAATCTACTATTTAGCTCTTTCAATTGAAAATCTATCACGCTAGTAAAAATGTCAATACGATAGTGGTGTTCAACAGTGACAACATCCTTTTTATGACGAGACCGAATTATGTCACTAAAAAAAGCACCCATATCAGGTATCTGAATAGCATGATCATTGCAGAAAGAACTAACTTTCTCCAAAAGTGCTCCCAACTACTATCTCTTAACTGTTGAATCAATGACTTTGTACTAGAAACCAGATGCATAGCATTCAAAATGTCTTGAGATTTTCGTTGCAATGCTTGACAAAGTTTATCAGTGATTCCCATGATTTCTTACTTGATGGATATGAAATGTTTGATAAGACACTAATATCAATAATAAACATATGATATAACGTATTAGAAAACTGACTAACATACTTTAAATTTTAGATTTTTAAATATATTAATGTTAATTTTTTTAACTATTTTTTTATACTATTTTTATCTACACAACTACAATTTTTTAGGTTCATCATAGGAAATGGTACGGTGATGATGATCATGATCATGGTAAATTGGTAATGAAGGTGAAGGAAAACCGGAGGAGAAGGAAGAGAAGATGTTGAAGAAGCATGCAAATGTAAATTTAATTTAATAGAATTTAGTTAAAAAAATTTGGTTATCTAGCTTTTCTGTAAATAAAATGAGTATATTAATATAGGTGTTAACGTGTTTAATTTATATCATAAGGGTATTATAGTGATGAATAATATTTTAAAAAAATATCGTGGCACCTATGCTCGGCAACGCAAGTAGCATGCATCTCTCATGGCGACGAATGTGTGTGTATGTATGCATGTCTGTCTCTCTTTTGGGGAAAAAAAATCACTGCTATATTCACCGTCGATGAAATGAGTAATCTTCATTCTATCACACCTCATCTCCTAATTCTCCCAACCATCCCCGACTCACGTAGTAGGTAACAAATTCTTGAGTATATGGTCAAATTAAGGGATTGTGGGTTTTGATATGGGTTAAAGTGGATTTGAAATTTTCAGTGGAGGTGAGCTTTATACCAATGGGAGCTGGAATTAGTGGATATGTTGCATGAGACCTTAAGGCCCATAAAGTTAACACATCAAAAGCCGGACAGAATTTTTTGGAAGTTTGACAAGGAAGGTATATTTTCAACTAACTCTTTTGTGCAGGTAGTACAGTCAGAATCCCTTCCGAAGGATATAACCAGCTACAGTTTCACAAGAACACTATGGAAATGTTTGGTGCCGCCACAAGTGGAGTTATTTACTTGGTTTACTCTAATAGGAAGAGTAAATACTAAAGAAAGACTCCTTAGATTGGAAATTATTAGCCAAAGTAATAACATGTGCGTCCTGTGTAATAAAGAAGTTGAACATATTCACTTATTCACCATTTATTCTTGGGGTGTGAGTTTACTTGGCAGGTGTGGTGTCAATGGCTAACTGAATTTGGGAGATCGTGGACTATCCCGAGCTCACTGAAAGAACATTTTGAGAGTTGGACAGGTGCTGTTAATAGGAAGGTAGAGTGCAACAAGTGGTTCATTTGCTTTTTCTCGGTTATTTGGATTGTTTGGCTCGAGAGAAACGGACGAATCTTTAATAACAAGGAGGCAACTGCAGATGTGGTATTTTAGAAATCTTTAAATAGTTATAGAGAATGGAGTAGTTTAGATTCTTTCTGTTGTTGATGGCAATATCGGAGGTGACATTAAGGAGATTTTTGTTTTCATTTTCTTATTTTTGTTGAATTGTTGGCTTATTTATCGCTCTACTTTATCTACTTTA
>NC_029790.2:41513491-41572373 GCF_000816755.2 Arachis ipaensis
ACAATAAGATTTTAAAAGACAATTATGTATAAAATAAAAGTACAATCAAATAGTATATAACTATATATAGCCATTCTCTTTGTACATTATCTTTCAATCAACAATTTTTTATAAGTATTTCTTTTATATGATAATGATATATAATTGGGTAATATTGCAAAACAACATTAACTCGTGAAATATTATATAAAATTATGAAATGAAAAAAATTATGAATCTATTAAAAGATTAAATGAAATGAAAGGGAAAAATCATGTATATATATCTTTTATTTAGATTTTGAGTATAATCAGTGTATATCAATAACAAACTTTATACGCCTAGAATATTGTTTGTCAAATTGTCATCAACCTTAGCGCAATTAACACATGATTTCCCAAAAAGCGAAAAGCAAAATGTGCCTGAAAAAATAAAAGCACTTTATTTGCATTCACCAAAATTTCAAGCAGTGATTATAATTTATCTTCCTGAAAGAACGTATGGCGGGATGGCAGTATTGTTGTTTAATATAATTTTCCTGCTGCAGGAGGAAATTGTCAGCACTGAACAGGAAATAAAGATGAGTTTCAACGACGTGATTATTATTATTATTTAATTTTGATAGAATTAACAAAACTAACTGCATAGTTAGGTATGAATCCCCACAAAAATTGTGTCAAACATACAAGACAAAGCCAAGAACTCCTTCCAACTTAGCATGCCAATTTGGAGTTAAACCATAGGTTCTTGAAGATTTAGTTACGACGGCATCATCAAAGGTATCTCAACAATGATCTGTATTTGTTTTTCTTTAATTACATCACAAAATTAGAAACGGGCCAAACAGGAAACAACAAACTACTCCAACTTTTCCCACTTTAATTATCAGAATCCAAATCTCAGGCCAGCCGGCCGTACAGCCAGCCTCTTCCATCTCCACGTCACTGTTCAATCCTATGCGGTAGAACCAAAGTTCTGATTCTTTTTTAATGCATACAAATACAATTAACTTCTGGGGTTTTCATATTAACAAAAGATGGTTATTTCTTAAATTATGCGATCAATAATAAAGTTTTTTTTTTCGTTTAATTGATAACAGAGTTGACGTCCTAAACACAATTTACTACTACTTTAGGGAAAACCAATATTAATTGAGGGAAAAAAAAAGAAAATTCATTCGCTACTGTATACCCCATAATTCTGTAAAAGTCACTTCTAGGATTCTTCTACCACACCCTGTTTTTCCATCACTACTTGTGAGTTGTGACAAACTATAAGAATTAAGGATTTAAGAGGAGCTCCATAATAAAGTTTGAACTGTTGCCATTATAACAGAACCATCATGCAAATTGTTGTAGATGATCATGATTATAACACAGAAAGTGGAATAAAAGATCCTTAAATGTCTATATAGAACGAAGAATTACCTTTCTGCCGCAATTCCTTATATATAAAAATTGTTATTTACAATGCTAATATTTTTTGGGTGTCTATTACAATCTGCTAATATGTTTCGAGTATACGCTGTATATCTAATTCTGAAATAAAAGAAGAAAAAAATTAACTCTATTTTTCCTAAAATTGTGAGAATCTCCAATCCAATGGCCGTTGAATCACATGAGGGAACAAGCATTGGGATTCTCGTCGCTGAACATCTGAGGAGCAGGATAACGAGGGTGCATGTAATAAGGGGGTGGCTCGGTATACCCTTGATTATTATGATGATTAACATCATGGCTCCCTCCATAACCCCAATAATCATAAGGGTACCCTTGATTATTAGGGTACCCGGCCCCTGATGAAGAAGGGTTAACCTCCACCGCGTAGCTAGTACTAGTTTGACCAGGTCCATACCCATCGTACCAATACATAGGAGCAGGTGGGTACCCGTAACCGGAGTGCTCCATTCTGTTAATTTCCACTGCCTTGGTCCCACCTTCCTCCACCACCGCCTTCTTCCCGCCGTCTCCTCCGCCGCCACCACCACCACCACCTTCTTTCTTCCCTTTCTTTTCCCCTCCTCCTTCTTTGTTTTTTTTATCTTCTTCTTTCTTGGGTGGGCCCATCACCTCAACGTTCCTCTTGAGCTTCTCGTTCAGGAACGGCACCATTTCCTTCACGTCCATGGTTCCCGTAACGGTTACCAAATCCTTCCCTTCTTCAATGTTCACCGATTCCACTCCTGCTCAGCAACACGTCATCACACACCATGCTAGATTAATTAGTCGGTACTCACCTTAATTCTTAATCAATATTTAATTAATTAAAATTTAAGTGCCATTTTAAACAATAATCGTGTGGGGCTCTTGCATCACAAGCCCACCCAACTTATAATTAACTAATTAAATAAATAAAATACGTTTGTAAATTAAGTACAGAGAAATAACAGCTTTAATTTAATTTAATTAGGTCCAAAGTTACCTTTGACCTTGAGGATAATCTTGCGAATTTTCTGAATGCAACCGTCACAGTGCAATCTGATCTTCAACGCCACTGTGCTCTGCACAACACCAAACCACAAATTAAACTTAAACAATTAAAACAGAGAACACTCTAAAATCAAATGAAATTCAGAAAAAGAGTCATAGCTATGAGGAGAACGAGTCGCACTAATTTAACTCGGTCGTTACGGAAACATTAGGACTCAAAATTTTTCAATTAGGATGAAATTTGCACTCTGTTTCAGTCTTCACCGTATTGACCAAGATAAAAAATAAGTAAATAACAATAAAAAATTGAGTTATGTTAAGTATACACCAAAATCAATCACAAAAAATTGATCACTAATATAAAATATACATTGAAATATATCTATATATTAAAAATAAATTAAATTACCTATATATTTATACACAAATATATTAATACAAATATATTAATAACTGATTTTAGTGACTAATTTTAATCTACAAATAACATTTCTTTACAAAATTGAACTAAATCATAATAATCTACCTCTTTAGGCTTTTTTTCTTCGGGCTTTTTGGCTTCCGGTTTCTTGTCATCGGACTTCTTCTCCGGCGGCGGTTTATTATCGGCGGCGGGGAAGTCTTTCTTGGGCTGGGGGGAAAGGAGCTCGACCTTCTTGTTGGTTTTCTCGGCCAGCCTGTCTCGAACACTAGCGGGGTCCACTTTTCCGAAGACGGTTAGTTTGTTAGAGGAGATGTCGGCCTTCACGTCTTCCACACCTGAAACCCACAACAAACCAAAGTTGAAAATTCTGTCATCGATAACGGAATTCGCTTGTGTGGCCAGTGGGTGGGTTTTAAGTTAGTTAGTTTGTTACCGTCAAAGTGGCGAACGGCGCGTTTGATTTTCTTAACGCATCCCTCACAATGCATGTCTAGCTTCAATACGACAGGGGAGGGAGCGTCGTTTTTGTTCCCTCCGCCTTCGGTCTTCTTCTCCGTGTCATTCTTTGGCTGATCTGTTTTCTGTAACCGAACGATGTCAAAAAAAAAAAAAAACGGAAATTGCGTGAGTGAGGAATTTGAATAAAAAAGAAGACATGGAAACTGAAACTGAAACTGAAATTGAACGTTGAAACTGAAACTAACCTCTCCCATGTGGGGAACTGTTTTGGGGGAAATAAGAATAAGAGTTGGTTTTGAGTTTTTGACGAGAGTTGTTGAAATTTAATTTGAAGAGGAATCTGAAAAGAGAGGCAACGGGGTCAAATATATATAAAGAGAAGGGGTTTAAGGTCAAGGGAGTGAGGATGTCAGTGGTTACGGCAGAGTTGGATCTTGTTCATGATGTATGTGTATGTTTGAATGTGCATACATGATGATATTTAGATGACGTGGATTATATATTTATTTTCTATTTGAAGAATATAAATGTGGAACGTCAATTACTCGTATTCCTGTAGGGAAGAAAACGAGGAGCACGGTCATGTGCTTTCGGAAGGTTTGTGTTTTGTGGTTTTGCCGCAGGTTTGGACTTGAGGACGAGGTTATCAATTTATCATGACTTTGAACGTAACGGATTGGCTTAGGTCCGTCGAATTTGAACGGAACCGAACTGATTAAATGGATATTAAATGTGTATATAATATTAGAACGAATGAATAATCTGGTATAATTGAATCTGACTTTATGATATCCGATTATAATTAGTTTGAGTATTGATTTTGGAGAAGCTAAGTCCAAACTAATCTGTAAACTCAATTACTCTTTTATTAAATAAAAAAATACAAATTTTTATATATAATTTTTGCACTAATTAACCTAATTTTATTATAATTATTGACGTGTGCAACCTCCCAGTAATGTAACCGACCTAAGATTTCGGCATCAATCACTCCTGGCTGAGTCCGCTTTATCCTCTAACCGAAACCCATCACAGCAAGATACGCTAAAAAGAAGCACGTGACGACTCCTCGGAACTGAAAAGATACTAACAAACAATCCCGGTCATTTGGTATCGCAACTAACTCACACCTCACTTATAAAAACAGAAACCACAGCCCCTGGAAGGCACAGTATTCTCTTCTCTTACTTAAGACTCTTTCTTCTTTGATAAATACACGTTCTGACTTAAGCATCGGAGTGCTTTTGCAGGTACTCCCACCACCGTGTTTCAGAGACATCCGAGGACCCTTGCCACACTGATCCCAGCGGACGTGTAAGCTCGCCCGGACCAAACAAGCTCCCAAGGCCGAGCTTACTCCTCGGATTACTTGAACGGAACATTTGGCGCCCACCGTGGGGCCGATAACACTAACCCCACGATTCCCTATTATATTTCTACCTCTTGAGTTTTTCTTCGCAGGATAGCACGGGTCCCAGTCATGGCTGACAACGGAGTCCCTCAATTCACACAGGCCGAACTCATGGCCCAAATGGCGGAACTTCAAGCGGAGGTCAAAAGACTAGCCGAACTATCAGCACGAAATAACGCCAACCAGATAGGCGAGGGAAGTTCCAAAAGATCTTCCCAGGGCGCGCCTGACCTGCTGATCGCTGACCCACCGAAAGAGAGACTGACCTTGGACAACCCTTTTTCCGAAGAAATCACAAATTTTCAAATGCCAAAACATTTCACACTCCCCTCCTCACTTGAGCCGTATAAGGGGATTGGTGACCCCCGGGCTCACATTAAGAAATTTCAATCTATGATGTTTTTTAACGGTCCTAACAATGAACCTGTGCTTTGCAGAGCATTCCCGACATATCTTGACGGAGCAGCTTTGCTTTGGTTCTCAAAACTACCTGCAGGTTCAATCTCATCATTTGAAGAACTGGCGAAGTCTTTCATTGATTACTTCGCCGCAGCGAGAATATACGTCCACGGATCAGATTACCTCGGCACGATCCGCCAAGGTCCACAGGAGAGCCTAAAAGATTACCTGACCAGGTTTGCAGAGGCGACCATGGAGATACCCGACCTAGATCTGGCTGTCCATCTCCATGCGCTTAAGGCCGGCCTCCGACCTGGCAAATTCAGAGAAACAATCGCCATCACCAAACCGAAGACACTGGAGGAGTTCAGGGAAAGGGCAGCCGGACAAATGGAAATTGAAGAACTACGCGAGGCCAACAAAACGGAAAGGAAACCCATAAGGGAGGAGGAACGATCAATGAGATCGACCCACAACAAGGAGGTCGGCAAAACGTTCAAGCTCACTCCGAAGTTTGACAATTACACCAGATTCAACACAAGAAGGGAAAAGATAATCAAGGAAATACTCAATGCCAAGATTATAAAACCCCCAATAAGAGCAGGCAGTTACCAAGACCAGAGGTTCGTAGACAAAACCAAACATTGTGCTTTCCATCAAAAATACGGACACACCACCGACGAATGCATAATAGCCAAAGACCTTTTGGAAAGGCTTGCACGGCAAGGCCTATTGGACAAATACATTGAGGCGAGGAAGCATAAGGAAGACGACCGAGGCAGGGAGGAAAGGCAACCGACCTCAGTAAACAAGGAAAAATGGCCGAGCAATAACCTACCCAAGGCAGTCATAAACTGCATCTCCGGGGGATTCGCTGGAGGCGGCGAAACAACATCGGCCAGGAAACGAAGTTACCGAGCCATGCTAGCCATAGAAGGAACCTCACCTCCAAACAAGAGCGACGCACCAGATTTAGAGATCACCTTCAATAAAGCGGATATGTCCTCGGCCGCCCCACACCTGGACGACCCGGTCGTAATTTCTATCCAGACAGGCGACCTACTGGTAAGAAAGGTCCTTTTGGACCCAGGTAGCAGCGCAGACGTACTTTTTCATTCTACATTTTTAAAAATGAACTTATCTGAAAAACTCATACAACCCTCCTCCGGAGAACTGGTAGGATTCTCCGGAGAAAGGGTACCCATAAAAGGTTATATATGGCTTAAAACGACAATAGGTGAAAACGCATCATTCCGAACACTTGATATACAATACCTGATTGTCGATTGCAATAGTCCTTATAACATTATCCTCGGGAGACCTGCTCTGAACATGTTCAGAGCAGTAATATCAACTTTCCACCTATGTGTTAAGTTTTAGGCACAGGACGGAAAAATAGCAACGATCCACTCAGACCGCCAACAAGCTCGGCAGTGTTATAACTCTTGCTTGAAAAGGTCGGATAACAGAGGAAGACAACATGAGATCAAAGCAGTACAAACCAGAGAGGAAGTCCTTTCCCTAGCCGAACTCGACCCCAGAGGAGACACACAAGAGAGACCACAACCAACTGACGAACTCCAAAAAATTCAACTAACGTCCAAACCAGAGCAAGTAACATACATAGGTCAAGCACTACAAGGGCAAGAAAGGTCGGATCTCGTAAAGCTGCTAAGAGCCAACGCAGACTTATTCGCCTGGACCCCAGCAGATATGCCGGGCATAAGTCCGGAGATCATCTGTCACAAACTCGCCACCAATCCTTCGAGCCGACCCTTAGCCCAGAAGAAAAGAAACCTAGGAGCAGAGAAATCAAAGGCGGCCCTGGAAGAGACCAGTAAACTCCTACAAGCCGACTTCATCAGAGAAATCCGCTTCACCACATGGCTCTCGAATGTGGTAATGGTAAGAAAAAACTCAGGTAAATGGCGCATGTGCGTCGATTTTACAGATTTGAACAAAGCATGTCCTAAAGACGCCTACCCTTTACCATGCATTGATAAACTTGTAGACAACGCTTCAGGTTTCGAAAGCTTGAGCTTCATGGATGCATACTCGGGGTATAATCAAATACTAATGCATCCTGAAGATCAAAGCAAGACAGCATTCATAACCGAACATGGAAACTTTTGTTATCGTGTAATGCCATTTGGCTTAAAGAATGCAGGTGCGACCTATCAACGCTTGATGGACAAAGTCTTCCATCACCAAATAGGACGCAACATGGAGATATATGTGGACGACATGGTCGCGAAAACCAAGAGAGAAAAATCGCACTGTGAAGACCTCAAGGAAATATTTGGTCAACTACGAATTTACAATATGAGACTGAACCCCGAGAAGTGTGCCTTCGGAGTAAAGGGGGGAAAGTTTCTCGGATTCATGCTCACATCCCGAGGAATCGAGGCGAACCCTGAAAAATGTTCAGCAATACTCAACATGGAAAGCCCTAAAACGATAAAAGAGGTACAACAACTTGCAGGAAGGGTAGCTGCGCTATCCCGATTCCTCCCCGCTGCATCAAGCCGAGCATATCACCTCTTCCAAACGATATCAAAGAACAAAAAATTTCATTGGACAGAGGAAGGCGAGAAAGCATTTTCCGAGCTCAAAGCGATCTTAGCAACACCACCCGTGCTACAAAGACCAAAAATCGGTAACCCTTTATATTTATACTTATCTGTTTCAAACTATGCTATAAGCTCGGCCCTTGTTCTTGAAACAGGAAAAACGCAACAGCCAGTATACTTTGTCAGCAGAGTCATGCAACCAACCGAGCAACGATATCCGAAGATAGAACAACTCGCCCTTGCACTGATAACAACAGCAAGGAGACTCAGGCACTACTTCCAAAGCCACACAATAATAGTAAGGACGAATCATCCACTGAGACAAATATTAACAAAACCAGAACTGGCAGGACGGTTGACCAAATGGTCAATTGAACTCTCAGAGTTCGACATTTAGTTTCAGACAAGACCGGCCCTCAAGGCACAAGTTCTCACCGACTTCATCACAGAGATGACCCCACACGATCACATTGAAACATGGGAATTGCACGTAGATGGGGCGTCAAGTCGAGAAGGAAGCGGGGCTGGAATGATATTAAAGGAGGGAAATAAGGTGGTAGCCGAGCAAGCCCTCCAATTTCACTTCTCGGCAAGCAACAATCAGGCCGAGTATGAAGCCCTCATAGCGGGATTAAAGCTCGCCCTAAGCCACAAAGCAACGAACTTGACGGCACATTGCGATTCCCTCCTGGTGGTCCAACAAATCCGAGGAGAATTCCAGGTAAAAGATCCCTTGCTAGAACAATACTGGCTCATAGCAAAGGATCTAATTTCAAATTTCAGTTCGTTCACCATATTACATGTGCATAGAGAGCAAAACGTCAGGGCAGATATACTATCTAAACTCGCCGCCACCAGAGCGGACACACAAACATCAACATTATCACAGCACACACTCACAAAACCGAGCATTGAATTATTATGTATTGAAAACATTAACCACCTCCACGATTGGAGGAAACCTTTCCTTGAATACATATGTACAGGTGCATTACCCAGAGACGAGCTCCATCCTCAACAGTTCAAACGTAAGGCAAGCTTCTACACAAAAATATCAGGAGAACTATACAGACGAGGTTTCTCACAACCACTACTAAGATGCCTAGACCAAAACCAAGCCAGAGAAGTAATGAATGAAGTCCATGAAGGAGTATGTGGGAACCACATAGGAGGACGAGCTCTCGCCGCAAAAATAATCCGAACAGGATATTATTGGCCGACCATAAAGAGAGATTGCATAGCTAAAGTCAAAACATGCGACAAATGCCAGAAACATGAGGCGATCTCAACCAAGCCAGCCGAAGTACTGCACAGCATGGAGGTAAGCTGGCCTTTCTACAGATGGGGGCTTGACATCCTCGGCCCCTTCCCAACAGCACCATGACAGGTAAAATTTCTTTTGGTATCCATAGACTACTTCTCAAAATGGATAGAAGCGCAACCTTTAGCAAAGATAACAGCTGAAAAGGTACGATCTTTTATTTGGAGAAATATAATATGCCGCTTTGGGATACCAAAAGAAATAATATCGGACAATGGTAGACAATTTACAGACAGTAAGCTCGGATTATTTCTAAAAAATTTCAATATTCAACACCGTTTTAGCTCGGTAGAACACCCACAAACTAATGGGCAAGCCGAAGCTGCTAACCGAGTTGTGTTGCAGGCAATAAAGAAGAAACTCGACAACGCAAAGGGAGAATGGGCCGAGTTCATTCCCGAAGTACTATGGGGCTACAACACCACAATACATAACACTACAGGCGAAACACCCTTCAAGTTGGTCTATGGCTCGGAAGCCCTGATCCCCATTGAGGTCGGATTACCCACGCTAAGAACCGAGCTGTACGATGAACAACAAAACCTAAAGGCCAGGAGCGCCGAGCTTGACTTAGCTGAAGAGGACAGGGAAATCGCCGCAATCAAACAAAGGGCCCAGAAGAAAATAATAGAAAGAAAATATAACAGGACGGTGATTCCGAGAATATTCAACAAAGACGACCTTGTGCTCAGACGAACAGAGGAAGCCAGAAGACCTCCAGCTCATGGCAAGCTCGCCGCAAATTGGGAGGGCCCCTTCCGTGTCACCAAAGTGCTCGGCAAGGGAGCATATCAACTCCAAACATTACAAGGCAATGCCATTCCAGGAAACTGGAACATCTCGTCACTCAAAATGTATATGTCCTAGTCTGTATCAAATGCGAATGAAGGTACTCTTTTTCCCCCCTTAGAGCTTTTTTCCCAACGAAAGGGTTTTGCCTAAGGAAGGGTTTTAACGAGGCCGGACGCCCCCCAAATCCTTGTAAAAGCGTTAGATTCTTTTCAAATAAAGCCTAACGATGACAAAATACAACAAAAACACTTATATTATCAAACTGGCCTGAAACATCGGCCAAATACCACTACTTAATAGTCAAACCAGCCTAACGTCGGCCAAACACCATACAAAGTCCAAAAAACTAACAGTCTAGAGCTCAGACAGTTAAAACAAAAGCCACAAATACAAAACAAACTAAGAAGGAGCATTCTCATCATGCTCCTCCACAGTACCATCTACAACTAACTTTCCACCTACAACTATCTTTGTAATATCGAGCTTATTACAATCAAAATCAGGAGCTAGCAGGGCAATCTGACTCACAGCACGATCAAAACCATCAGAAAACATCTCCATTCCAGCCTCCTCTAGCTCGTACACGCGAGAAGTAAGCCGACCTTTAGCCACGTCATGCTCCATAACTTCAGCTTGCAACAAGCGGATCTGATCTCTCAGACGAACCACCTCATCCTCAGCCTCTTTCGCCCTAGCCACAGCACTAACAGCAACATCTTCCTTTTCCTTTACAACCTTCTCCAAATCAGCAATCCGAGCTGTATATGACTTCTCCATGGAAGAAACCTTGTTGACAGCTTCTTGCTGATCAGCACCAATACACTCAACAGTCCGACCAACGCAGAGTAAGCGAGAAGCAACCACCTACCCAGCATCCATAACATGAGAACAATACAAAAGATTGAAAGAATAAGAAACACAAACAAAAACATACCTGAACAAATTTACCAAGCGCTTCCATTCCAGCACGCCGCGTCATAAGCATGTCCCCAGGGTATTGAGAGGCCCGATCAGAAAGTTCGGCAAAGTCAAACTGTTCGCTCCACAGAGAATGAGAGTTAGACCCCGCAATGAAGCCATGAAGTTTCTTCTGACGATCAAACACAGGGTCCCCCTCACCACGGATTTCCTGGTCAGCCTCAGAGATAACCTCCAAAGAAACATCATCCCTCTTCCTCTTAAACGAAGAGGCCGGACGACCAACAGAGGAAAAAGCCTGTTCGCCACCATCCTTATGCTCGGCCTGACCGACAACCTTGTCCTTTTTCTTATTTAAAAAAGTTTGCAACTTTAAAGGATCCAGCAAGGGAACTCGTCCTCCTACAACATACCCAACGGAAACGATAAACAAAATAGGAAAATGGTAGTACGGACGAAAATTAAAACAAAACCTTACCTATATATGTTTTCAAAGCCTCAACATCACCCGAGTCATACAAACGCAATACATCAGAAATAGACATGCACTCCCCAGCAGCAACGCTCTCAACCAAAAAATCCAACACAAATTCCTCCTCTTCACTCCGCTCAGAGGCCTCAAGGATTTGACTAGGCTCAGAACACCAATAAAGGGGAAATCTTTCACAAAGATCATCGTCCAAGTAAAACGGGTATTCGGACTCAATGGACCGAACTTTGACAAAAAGGGACTTGAAATTTTTAAAAGAAGACTTATAAAGAAGAAATATGGAACGGCCAGGGAAACTGCTAAAGCAAACCCACAAACCTTTTCGAGTACCTTTCGCCTGAAAGAGCGAGAAGAACAATGGCAGGGAACAGGGAAAAGACAGATAATCCATCAGAATCTGGAAGGCGCGAAGGAACGCCCAGGAGTTAGGATGTAACTGCGAGGGAGCGCAGTTCAGTTGGGTAAGAACATCGCATTCGAAGGGCGAAAACGGAAAACGCACGCCAAGCTCAAGCATGCAGGGAGTGTACATGTAAAAGTACAACCAATCCCCTCTCCTCTCAAAAACCCTATCATCGCTAGAACAGGGAAGGAACTCTACACTAACCCTGGAACCCTTCCTCACGAAGTCCAACCCTTTCAACTCAGCAAGGGAGTCAACACTAGTAAAAGAAGACGACCGGGTCTTAACGTCCTCACTAACCCAGTGGTAAGGATCATCTTCCCTGACCTCCACAGCTTTTAGTTTCTCTTTCAATTTTTCCCCCGTGAATGACCAAAAACAGTAAAAGACAGAAAGAAAACACTAACCTTTCGAAGACATAGCAAGATAAAGTGGGAAGAAGAAGAAACGGCGAAGGCGTAAGTTCCGAAAGAAGTGATTATTGCAAAGCCCACTATTTTAGTGGGTAACTTAAACCCATACCCACTACGAAACATGGGGAACTAAAACGACACCAAATGCGCAATAAAAGCGACACGAATCACTAAACACACAAACCAAAAACCAAGCCCACCAAAACGATTATCGCGCGCAAATAAAGACATGGACGATCGAAGCTCGGCCGATATTCCTGAGCACAACACCAGCCGAGCTTGGGGGCTATGACGTGTGCAACCTCCCAGTAATGTAACCGACCTAAGATCTCGGCATCAATCACTCCTGGATGAGTCCGCTTTATCCTCTAACCGAAACCCATCACAGCAAGATACGCTAAAAAGAAGCACGTGACGACTCCTCGGAACTGAAAAGATACTAACAAACAATCCCGGTCATTTGGTATCGCAACTAACTCACACCTCACTTATAAAAACAGAAACCACAGCCCTTGGGAGACACAGTATTCTCTTCTCTTATTTAATACTCTTTCTTCTTTGATAAATACAGATTCTGACTTAAGCATCGGAGTGCTTTTGCAGGTACTCCCACCACCGTGTTTCAGAGACATTCGAGGACCCTTGCCACGCTGATCCCAGCGGACGTGTAAGCTCGCCCGGACCAAACAAGCTCCCAAGGCCGAGCTTACTCCTCGGATTACTTGAACGGAACAATTATAAATTTATGGGTATTTTATTTATTGTCATGCTACACATCTATATATCCATATATTTAAGTTGGCCCAATCCCAAACAACTTCACGCGCATCCAATCTCACTAAATAAACATGACTTTCACACACCCAATACACACGAAATTGCTATTTCATTCGCGCTTCATTATGGAAAAACGTTTTTTCTTCTTCAAAACGCACGAAACCGCTGCTACTCTTCGAATCTCTCTCAAAATCACTCAAACTTCGCTCACGTTCTCTGCAAAAAATCACTACTGGAGAAGAATCGCGAGAAGATTTCGCAAGAAACAACTAGAAACTAACGAAAACAGCAACAAAGACTGACAAAGGTATGAGAAAAATTACTATTCATTTGAAATCTTGCAATGTAGCGTTTCTCCTAGTTGCATTTTAAGTTTACTGGATTGATTTGTTTCGTTTAGTATATCGACGTATTCTGTTTGCATTTTTACAGTGTAACTAGGGCTTTGAATAAAATTTGTTCTTATTTTCATTCAGTTCGTTGGATAGTGTAACTAGGGCTTTGAACTTGATTGTTACTCTATTTAGTGGATAGTGTATGTGAGTAGATACTGTATCTAAATTTGAACTTGGTTGTTACTCTGTTGAGTTGACATCTTTTGCATGGAGAAATACTATTCTTGATGATTGAAAGTTTATAACGATTTGTTCACCACATATATGTTGTTCGGTTCAGTGGCCTTGGTGATTTCCATTTACTTGATATTTAGTGTGTTCAGGGCTTAGGGTTATTCTAATTGCATTTTTCTCCTATAACTAGGGGTTTATATGAAATTTGTTCTTAATTTCATTCAGTTCAGTGGATAGTGTAACTAGGGCTTTGAACTTGATTTTTACTCTGTTCAGTGGATAGTGTATGTGAGTAGATACTATATCTAAATTTGAACTTGCTTGTTACTCTATTGAGTTGACATCTTTTGCATGGAGAAATACTATTCTTGATGATTGAAAGTTTACAACGATTTGTTCACCACATATATGTTGTTCGGTTTGGTGGTCTGGGTGATTTCCATTTACTTGATATTTAGTGTTTTTAGGGTTTAGGGTTATTTTGATTGCATTTTTCCACTATAACTAGGAGTTTGTATAAAATTTGTTCTTATTTTCATTCAGTTCAGTGGATAGTGTAACTAGGGTTTTGAACTTGGTTTTTACTCTGTTCAGTGGATAGTGTATGTGAGTAAATACTGTATCTAAATTTGAACTTGGTTGTTACTCTGTTGAGTTGACATCTTTTCGATGGAGAAATACTATTTTTGATGATTGAAAGTTTATAACGATTTGTTCACCACATATATGTTGTTCGGTTCGGTGGCTTTGGTGATTCTCATTCACTTGATAATTAGTGTGTTTAGGGTTTAGGGTTATTTTGATTACATGCAGTAATGCTTTTCTAGCCGTTTTATTATTTATCATGTTTATTCAATGCATGAATAGGGTTCGGTTCAGTGGGTTGGGACATTTTAATTGACTTGATTAACATATACATGCTTGTGGTTGTTGGTGTATTGAGTGAAATATTGACCAAATTTTTTCATTACAGAAAAACGGAACAAGACAATGGTGACAAAGAAGGAGAAGCCACACTATAATGTAAGCACATTAAATATATTTATCCATTTTCATTCAAATAATATCTATTTTGTATTATAAAAATATCCTCACATTCTGTTTCAAAACTTGTTGAAAACTCATGATTGCAGATGTCAAACAAAGGCAATAGCAACAGTGTTCAGGGATATGAGTCAGGAAAAGAAAGATATAGTTGAAGAAATGGGATTTGGTGCCCTGGCACATGTCCCAAAAATGAATGTCTCTCACGCCCTCTTGAGAGAATTGATTGATTGCTATGATGACTATAATAGATGCTTGATGTAAGAACCGGAGTTTTTCACGTAAAACCGTTTTAATAAAATAATTTTAGTGTCCGGAATGGATTCAAAATTTGAAAGTTTTAATTTGAAAATATAAAGGTGAAATTTGATTTCAATGAATTTTTCTGAGTCAGAAAATGTATTTTCTGTGAAAAATCGGGAAAAACCGCAAACCGACAGTCGAACCGGTTGAATTGGTTCAAGTCTGGCCGGTGCTGTGCGAGAGATAGTGGAAACAGTTAAAAACTTTAGAAAATAGTAGGAATGGAAAACCGAGCATTAATTTTAAAGGTTTGGCCCAAAGTTGGGCCAAACGGACTAAAAATGCTAATAGATTGGACCGGGCCCAAGCCCAACATATATAAGGGTTCATTAAATGAACCTATTCAACACACCACTCTCATAACTCACACAGACCAGCTGGGAAAGAGAGGAGGGAGAAGAGAGAAGAGCACTATTCACCTACAACTTCAATCCGCGATATCTCGAGCTACAGTGCTCCGATTCACGTGCCGTCAGCGGCTACGCGAAGCTCTCGCCGAACCCGTCACTTCTATCTGTGCTTTATGGTAAGATTTTCGAGTTTTCCTGCCCAGCTTTCGTGCCCTTGTGAATTTCGAGTTTTTGGTTTGGTTTTGAGTGAAATCTTGTGATTTTGGGTGTTTAGGTACACTCTAGCACTTGATTCCCATTGGGTTTCGACCCAATCCTCTTTTGGTAAGGTGAGCACACTTGATCTCTTGTGATTTTGTGTATATATGAAACCCTAGGTTTGATTTATGGAACATGTGTCATATTAGCTTGAATAATGGAGCTTGTTGGTGATTGTTGATGCTTGTTGGAGTGATTGGTGGCTTGGATTGAGGTTGAAAGCTTAGCTTGTGCTCACTTGGGGTTTTGGTACATATTGGGAATCGGCCAAGGTATGGTTTCAGTTTTCTCTATGTAGCATTGGTGTGGGAAATCGTGATTCACACTTTTCACATCTCCACACAACTAACCAGCAAGTGCACTGGGTCATCCAAGTAATAAACCTTACGTCAGTAAGGGTCGATCCCACGGAGATTGTCGGCTTGAAGCAAGCTATGGTCATCCTTGTAAATCTCAGTCAGGCGGATTCAAATGGTTATGAGGTTTTGATAATTAAAATATAAATAAAACATAAAATAAAATAAAGTTACTTATGTAATTCATTGGTGGGAATTTCAGATAAGCGTTTGGAGATGCTTTGTCGCTTCTGAACCTCTGCTTTCCTATTGTCCTCTTCCAATCATGCGTCCTCTCTTCCATGGCAAGCTGTAGGATCCTCTCAGTGAAAATGGTCCTCTATGGTTTCTGCACGGCTAATCAACTGTCGGATTTCTCGTATCGGATGAAAAATACCAGGTACAGCTACCGCATGGCTAATCATCTATCGGTTCCCGCTAGCATCGGAATAGGATCCATTGATCCTTTTGCACACTGTCATTGTGCCCAAAATTCGCAGGTTTGAAGCTCGTCACAGTCATCCCTTCCCAAATCCTACTCGGAATACCACAGACAAGGTTTAGACTTTCCGGATCCCAGGAATGCTGCCAATTGATTCTAGCCTATACCACGAAGATACTAATCTCACGGACTCGGTCAGTGTATTAGATACCCAAGAGAATATACTCTGGCTATCATCCAATGACTACGTTTAACATCATATAGACCGCTTTGTGGTTGTCAGGCACACGGATCTTGGCTAAGCGAGTAACGAAGATTGGGTGATCGTCACGGGTCACCCCTTCATTCTGGCTTAACTGAATTAAGTACGAGAGTATATCTTGGAGAAGAAGTAGGCGTGAATTGAATAGAAAATAGTAGTAATTGCATTAATTCATGAAGAACAGCAGAGCTCCACACCTTAATCTATGGGGTGTAGAAACTCCACGGTAGAAAATACATAAGTGAAAGAGGTCTAGACATGGCCGTGAGGCCAGCCTCTCCAAAGAGGTTTTCAGATGAAAAAAGTTACATAAGGTGATCAAAGATATAAAATAAATCTCTAAAAGTAGTTTTATACTAAACTAGTAACCTAGGGTTGCAGAAAATGAGTAACTAAGTACAGATAGTACAGAAATCCATTTTCGGGGCCCACTTGGTGTGTGCTTGGATAGAGCATTGAAGCTTTCACATGAATTGGCTGTTCTTGGAGTTAAACGCCAGCTTTGGTGCCAATTTGGGCGTTTAACTCCAATTCTGGTGCCAGTTTGGGCGTTTTACGCCAGAAAGTTTTAGGCTGTCCTTGAGTGCCAGTTTGGGCCATCAAATCTCAAGCAAAGTATGGACTATTATATATTTCTGGAAAGCCCAAGATGTCTACTTTTTAACGCAATTAAGAGCACTCCAATTGGGCTTTTGTAGCTCCAGAAAATCTACTTCGAGTGCAGGAGGGTCAAAATCCAACAACATCTGCAGTCCTTTTTCAGCTTCTGAATCAAATTTTTGCTCAGGTCCCAACAATTTCAGCTAGAAAATACCTGAAATCACAGAAAAACACAAAAACTCATAGTAAAGTCCAGAAATGTGATTTTTAAATAAAAACTAATAAAAATATAATAAAAAGTAACTAAAACATACTAAAAATTATGTAAAAACAATGCCAAAAAGGTATAAATTATTCGCTCATCATAACACTAAACTTAAATTGTTGCTTGTCCCCAAGCAACTAAAAACAAAATAGGATAAAAAGAAGAGAATATACAATGAATTCCAAACTTATCAATGAACTTAGTTCCAATTAGATGAGCGGGGCTAGTAGCCTTTTTGCTTCTGAACAGTTTTGGCATCTCACTTTATCCTTTGAAGTTCAGAATGATTGGCATCCATAGGAACTTAGAATTCAGATAGTGTTATTGATTCTCTTAGTTCAGTATGTTGATTCTTGAACACAGCTACTTTATGAGTCTTGGCCGTGACCCTAAGCATTTTATTTTCCAGTATTACCACGGGATACATAAATGCCATAGACACATAACTGGGTGAACCTTTTCAGATTGTGACTCAGCTTTGCTAGAGTCCCCAATTAGAGGTGCCCAGAGCTCTTAAGCACACTCTTTTTGCTTTGGACCACGACTTTAACCGCTCAGTCTCAAGCTTTTCACTTGACACCTTCACGCCACAAACACATGGTTAGGGACAGCTTGGTTTAGCCGCTTAGGCCAGAATTTTATTCCTTTGGACCCTCCTATCCATTAATGCTCAAAGCCTTGGATCCTTTTTTTCCCTTGTCTTTTGGTTTTAAGGGTTATTGGCTTTTTCTTTTTCTTCTTTTTTTTTCTTTATTATTATTTTTTTCGCCAATTTTTTTTCTTTTTTTTTTTTCGCAAGCTTTGTGTTTTTCACTACTTTTTCTTGCTTCAAGAATAAATTTTATGATTTTTCAGATTATCAATAACATTTCTCTTTTTACATTATTCTTTCAAGAGCCAATAATTTTAACATTCATAAACAACAAATTCAAAAATATGCACTGTTCAAGCATTCATTCAGAAAACAAAAAATATTGCCACCACATCAAAATAATTAAACTAATTTCAAGATAGAATTCGAAATCATGCACTTCTTGTTCTTTTGCAATTAAAAACATTTTTCATTTAAGAAAGGTGAAGGATTCATAGGACATTCATAGCTTTAAGACATAAACACTAGACACTAATGATAATGTAATAAAGACATAAACATTGACAAAACATAAAGCATATAATTCGAAAAACAGGAAAATAAGAACAAGAAAATTAAAGAACGGGTCCACCTTAGTGATGGCGGCTAGTTCTTCCTCTTGAAGATCTTATGGAGTGCTTGAGCTCCTTTATGTTCTTCTTTGCCTTTGTTGCTCCTCTCTCATGGCTCTTTGGTCTTCTCTAATTTCATGGAGGATGATGGAATGCTCTTGGTGCTCCATCCTTAGTTGCCCCATGTTGGAACTCAAATCTCCTAAAGAGGTGTTGAGTTGCTCCCAATAGTTTTGTGGAGAAAAGTGTATCCCTTGAGGCATCTCAGGGATTTCTTGATGAGGAATTTCCTCATGCTCTTGTTGAGGTCCATGAGTGGGCTCTCTTATTTGCTCCATCATTTTCTTAGTGATGGGCTTGTCTTCATCAATGATGATGTCTTCCTCTATGACAATTCCAGCTGAATTGCATAGGTTACATATGAGATGAAGGAAGGCTAACCTTGCCAAAGTAGAGGGCTTGTCCGCCAACTTGTAGAGTTCTAGGGATATGATCTCATGAACTTCTACTTCCTCTCCATTCATGATGCTATGGATCATGATAGCCTGGTCTATTGTAACTTCAGACCGGTTGCTAGTAGAAATGATAGAGTGTTGAATGAACTCCAACCATCCCCTAGCCATGGGTTTGAGGTCAAGCCTTCTTAGTTGAACCGGCTTGCCTCTTGAGTCTCTCTTTCATTGAGCTCCTTCCACACAAATGTCCCTAAGGACTTGGTCCAACCTTTGATTAAAGTTGACCCTTCTAGTGAAAGGGTGAGGATCTCCTTGCATCATTGGCAAGTTGAATGCCAACCTCACATTTTCCGGATTGAAATCCAAGTAATTCCCCCGAACCATTGTGAGCCAATTCTTTGGGTTCGGGTTCACACTTTGATCATGGTTCTTAGTGATCCATGCATTAGCATAGAACTCTTGAACTATTGAGATTCCGACTTATTGAATGGGGTTGGTGAGAGCTTTCCAACCTCCTCTTTGAATCTCACGTCGGATCTCCGGATATTCACCCTTTTTGAGCATGAAGGGGGCTTCGGGAATCACTTTTTTCTTGGCCACAACTTCATAGAAGTGGTCTTGATGGACCTTTGAGATGAATCTTTCCATCTCCCATGACTCGGAGGTGGAAGCAATTGCCTTCCCTTTCCTCTTTCTAGAGGTTTCTCCGACCTTAGGTGCCATTAATGGTTATGGAAAAATAAAAAAGCAGAGCTTTTTCCACACCAAACTTAAAAGGTTTGCTCGTCCTCGAGTAAAAGAAGAAAGAAAGGAGTAGAAGAAGAAGAAATAGAGGAGATGGAGGCTAGTAGTGGTTTCGGCCAAGGGGGTAGTGGTGTGTATGATGTGTGAAATTGAAGGTAGTGAGGAGGGGTATTTATAGGGTAGGAGAGAGAGGGAATTCGGTCATGAAGGGGTGGGTTTGGGAGGGAAGTGTTTTGAATTTGAATGGTGAGGAGGTGGGGTTTATGATGGATGGATGTGAGTGGTGAAGAGAATATGGGGAAGAAGTATTGATGTGATTGGTCAAGGGTATTTGGGGAAGAGTGTTATGGAAATGTGTGAAAAGGAGAGAAGAAGAGGTGGGGTAGGTGGGGATCCTGTGGGATCCACAGATCCTGAGGTGTCAAGGAATTCTGCTCCCTGCACCATTCTGGCATTCAAACGCCCTCTGTGTGCCAATTCTGGCATTAAACGCCAACTCTGCTACCTTTTCTGGTGTTAAACGCCAGTCTACTATCCCTTTCTGGCGTTTAACGCCAGCCAGACACCCTTTTCTGGCGTTAAACTCCAGTCTGTCTGCCATTTCTGGCGTTTAACGCCAGCCAGATGCCAGACACCCTTTTCTGGCATTAAACGCCCAAAATGCTGCCCATTCTGGCGTTTAACGTCCAGAATGCTGCCAGGCTGGGCGTTAAACGCCCATTCTGCTATCCTTACTGGCGTTTAAATGCCAGTAAGCCTGTCCTCCAGGGTGTGCTGTTTTTGATGCTGTTTTTCATTTGGCTTTAATTCTGCAGCTGTTTTTATGACTTCACCTGATTATCAACCTTAAAAAAAATAAAATGACAATGGAATATAGATAAATATAATTAAATAACATTGGGTTGCCTCCCAATAAGTGCTTCTTTAATGTCAATAGCTTGACAGTGAGCTCTTAGAGAGCTTCACAGAGATTTAGAGCTTAATGGTGGCCTCCCAACACCAAACTTAGAAGTTGAGTGTGAGGGCTCTGTTTGACTCTGTATTGAGAGAAGCTTTTCATGCTTCCTCTCCATGGTTACAGGAGAAGATCCTTGAGCCTTAAACACAAGGTAGTCCTCATTCAATTGAAGGACTAACTTTCCTTTGTCCACATCAATCATAGCTCTTGCTGTGGCTAGGAAGGGTCTTCCAAGGATGATAGATTCATCTTCATCCTTCCCAGTGTCTAGGATTATGAAATCAGTAGGGATGTACAGGCCTTCAACCTTTACTAAGACATCCTCTACAAGTCCAGAAGCCTATTTTCTTGATTTGTCTGCCATCTCTAGTGAGATTCTTGCAGCTTGTACCTCAAAGATCCCTAGTTTTTCCATTACAGAGAGTGACATAAGGTTTATTCCTGACCCCAGGTCACACAGAGCCTTCTCAAAGGTCATGGTGCCTATGGTACAGGGTATTAAGAACTTTCCGGGATCCAGTTTCTTCTGAGGTAATTTCAGTTGAACCAAAGCATTCAGTTCATTGATGAGCAATGGAGGTTCATCCTCCCAAGTCTCATTACCAAATAAGTTGGCATTCAGCTTCATGATTGCTCCTAGATACTGTGTAACTTGTTCTTCAACAATATCTTCATCCTCTTCAGAGGAAGAATCTTCATCAGAGCTCATGAATGACAATAGTAAGTTCAGTGGAATCTCTATGGTCTCTATATGAGCCTCAGATTCCTTTGGTTCCTTATTAGGGAACTCCTTAGTGGTTAGTGGATGTCCATTGAGGTCTTCTTCACTGGAAATCACTGCCTCTTCCTCCTCTATAGGTTCGGCCATGTTGGGTATATTGATGGCCTTGCACTCTCTCTTTGGATTCTCTTCTGTATTGATTGGGAGAGTACTAGGAGGGATTTCAGTAACTCTTTTACTCAGCTGACCCACTTGTGCCTCCAAATTTCTGATGGAGGACCTTGTTTCAGTAATAAAACTGAGAGTGGTCTTAGATAGATCAGAGATTATGGTTGCTAAGTCAGAGAGGCTCTGCTTAGAATTCTCTGTCTGTTGCTTAGAAGATGATGGAAAAGGCTTGCTATTGCCAAACCTATTTCTCCCACCATTATTATTATTGAATCCTTGTTGAGGCTTCTGCTGATCCTTCCATGAGAAATTAGGATGATTCCTCCATAAAGGATTGTAAGTGTTTCCATAGGATTCTCCCATATAATTCACTTCTTCCATTCCAGGATTCTCAGGGTCATAAGCTTCTCCTTCAGATGAAGCTACTTTAGTACCGCCAGATGCAGCTTGCATTCCAGTCAGATTCTGAGAAATCATATTGACTTGCTGAGTCAATATTTTATTCTGAGCCAATATGGCATTTAGAGTATCAATCTCAAGAACTCATTTCTTTTGAGTCATCCCATTATTCACAAGATTTCTTTCAGAAGTATACATGAACTGGTTATTTGCAACCATCTCAATGAGTTCCTGGGCCTCTACAAGCATCTTCTTCAGATGAAGAGATCCACCAGCAGAGTGATCCAAGGACATCTTGGATAATTTAGACAGACCATCATAGAATATACATAAGATGCTCCATTCTGAAAGCATGTCAGAAGGACACCTTCTGATCAATTACTTGTATCTTTCCCAAGCTTCATAGAGGGATTCACCTTCCTTCTGTCTGAAGGTCTGGACTTCCACTCTAAGCTTGCTCAACTTTTGAGGTGGAAAGAATTTGGCCAAGAAAGCATTGACCAACTTTTCCCAAGAGTTCAGGCTTTTTTTAGGTTGTGAGTCCAACCATATCCCAGCTCTGTCTCTTACAGCAAAGGGAAAAAGCATAAGTCTGTAGACCTCGGGATTAACCCCATTGGTCTTAACAGTGTCACAGATTTGCAAAAACTCAGCTAAGAACTGATGAGGATCTTCCAATGGAAGTCCATGAAACTTGCAATTCTGCTGCATTAGAGAAACTAATTGAGGCTTAAGCTCAAATTTGTTTGCTCCAATTGCAGGAATTTAGATGCTTCTTCCATAGAAGTCAGAAGTTGGTGCAGTAAAGTCACCAAGCACCTTCCTTGCATCTCCACCATTGTTATTGGGTTCGGCTGCCATAGCTACTTCCTTTTCAAAAATTTCTGTAAGGTCCTCTCCAGAGTGTTGTGCTTTAGCTTCTCTTAGCTTCCTCTTCAGAGTCTTTTCAGGTTCAGGATCAGTTTCAACAAGAATGTCCTTATCCTTGTTCCTACTCATATGAAAAAAAAGAGAATAGAAAAGAAGAGGAATCCTCTATGTCATAGTATAGAGATTCCTTTATGTGAGTAGAAGAATAGAAGAATAGAATGAAGAAGGGAGAAGAAGAAGAATTCGAACACAGAGAGGGAGAGAGGGTTCAAATTATTAGATGAAGAGAAGTGTTAGTAAATAAATAAAATAAATAGAAAGAGATGAGAGAGAAAGAGTATTCGAATATTAATTAAAATAAAAGAAAAATATTTTTATTTTTATTTTAATTATAAGTTAGAATTCGAAATTTAAGAAAAGAAATAAAGGTAAATTGAAAACTAAATAAATTAATTAATTAAAAAGAATTTTGAAAAAGTTGTTAGTTAGTTTTCGAAAATGAGAAGTGAAAAAGTAGTTAGGTAGTTTTGAAAAAGATAAGAAATAGTAAACTTTTAAAATCAAACAAAAAGTCAAGTAGTTAATTGAAAAAGATTTGAAAATAAATTTTGAAAAGATAAGAAGTTAGAAAAAGATTTTGAAATTAAGTTTTGAAAAAGATATGATTGAAATTTATTTTGAAAAAGATTTGAAAAAAAAAATTTAAAAAGACTTGATTTTGAAAATTAAAGTTGATGACTTGACTAACAAGAAACTAAAAGATATGATTCTAGAATTTAAAGATTGAACCTTTCTTAACAGGAAAGTAACAAACTTGAAATTTTTGAATCAAAACATTAAATGTTAGCAATAATTTCAAAAATGTGAGATAAAAATAAGAAAAAGATTTTGAAAATTAATTAAAATATTTTCGGAAAACATGAAAGAAAGATGAAAAAAAATTGAAAAGATAGAATTTTTAAATTGAAAATTTGGCTTGACTAACAAGAAACAACTAAATTTTACAAATTTTTTTTTACTAAGTCAACCCAACATTTCGAAATTTATGAGTAAAATAAGGGAAAGATATTATTTTTTTATTTTTAAATTTTTAATGAGGAGAGAGAAAAAAGAAAAAAAAAGATATCATTTTGTTGTTTTTCTCTTTTTTTTTTTCATTAAACATCAAAAATGAAACAAAACATAAAAATTTAAGATAAAAAAAATGCATGTAAGAACACTTTGAATGTCAAGATGAACACCAATAACACTTTGAAGATCATGATGAACATCAAGAACATGTTTTTGAAAATTTTTAAGGAAAGAAACACATGCAAGACACCAAACTTAAAAATTTTTAATGTTTAGACACCATGAATTCGAAAATGCTTATGGAAAACAACAAAAATCACAAAACAAGAAAATTTAAAGATCAAACAAGAAAAATCATCAAGAACAACTTGAAGATCAATGAAGAACACAATGCATATTTTTTTTCGAAAATTAAAGGGAAATTAAAACATGCAATTGACACCAAACTTAAAATTTGACACAAGACTCAAACAAGAAACACAAAATTTTTTTATTTTTATGATTTTATTAATTTTTTTGTATTTTTTGAAAATTATTTTGGAAAAAGAAAATAAAGGGATACAAAATTTTTAAAAGGAATTTCAGGAATCATGCAATGTTAGTCTAAAGCTTCGGTCCAAAAGAATTAGACATGGCCAAATGGCCAGCCAAGCTTTAAGTGAAAGCTTCAGTCCAAAAGATTAGACATGGCCAAATAGCCAGCCAAGCTTTAGCATAAAACATACAAGCATGTCAATGAGAAGTGGAAGCCTCAGTCCAAAGATTAGACATGGCTAAACAGCCAGCCAGGCTTCAACATATCTTATGAAACTCTAGAATTCGTTCTTAAAAACTCTGAAGAACATTTTTTTTGAATTTTTCGAAAATAAAAATAAAAAGCTTAAACATAAAATAAAATTACCCAATCTAAGCAACAAGATGAACCGACAGTTGTCCAAACTCGAACAATCTCCGGCAACGGCGCCAAAAACTTGGTGTGGGAAATCGTGATTCACACTTTTCACATCTCCGCACAACTAACCAGCAAGTGCACTGGGTCGTCCAAGTAATAAACCTTACGTCAGTAAGGGTCGATCCCACGGAGATTGTCGGCTTGAAGCAAGCTATGGTCATTGATAAACCACTATTTCATGGTTTATCTTGTGCTTAATTGAGTGGATTTTATCAACTCTTTACCCACTTATTCATACTATTTGCATGGTTTTACATTTGTCTTCCTAATTATGTGCTTTGATTGAAAACATGCTTCTTTGGCCTTAATTTCCCTATGTTTAAACCTCTCTTATTACCATTAGATGTCTTGATATGTGTGTTAAGTGATTTTAGAGATTACAGGACAGGAATGGCTCAGAGGATGGAAAGGAAGCATGCAAAAGTGGAAGAAATACAAGAAGTTGGAAAAATTGCTAAGCTGTCCAGCCTGACCTCTTTGCACTCAAACGGCTATAACTTTAGCTACAGAGGTCCAAATGACGCGGTTTCAGTTGCGTTGGAAAGCTAACATCCGGGGCTTTGATTTGATATATAATATGCCATAGTTTCCCTGATGATAGGCGATGCGATCGCGTGCTCTATGCGGACACATCACAGTGGCAAAAAACCAGCGTGGCAGATTTCATCTCCAGCGATTTCTGGGCTGTTTTCGACCCAGTTTGCGGCTCAGAAAATACAGATTAGAGGCTATAAAGTATAGGGAATGCATTCATTCATAATAATAAGCTCACAATTCACAATTTTAGGAGTAGATGTAGTTTTAGAGAGAGAGGTTCTCTCCTCTCTCTTAGGATTAGGATTTAGGATTTTTCTTAGTTTTAGGAGTGTCTCTCAATCCCAGGTTCAATGCTCTTTTTATTTATTTTCTCAATTTAATTTATGAACTCTTCCATGTTACATTTGATATCTTTATTAGTGCTAATTAAAGTATTTCAGAATTACGATTGCTCTCTTTAATTTATGTATTCAAATTATTTTTATTCAAGTAGATTCTCTTCTCTTTTGGCTTTGGTTGAGTCATTGGACACTTGAGTTATCAAACTCATTGTTGATTGAAAATTGGATTTCTTCATTTCATTAATTCAAGTTCCAATAACTCTAGCCTTTCCCAAGGAAAGATTAGGACCTGAGGAATCAAAATTAATTCATCCACTTTACTTACCTTCATAGTTAGAGGTTAACAAAGTGGGAGAAAAATCCAATTCTCATTACAATTGATAAGGATAACTAGGATAGGAATTCTGATTTTCATACCTTGCCAAGAGTTTATTTTATTATTACTATTTTATTTTATTCTTATTGTTCAACATACTGTTTCCTTACTTTCAAAACCCCCAAATTTACAAACTCATAACCAATAATAAGAACATACCTCCCTGCAATTCCTTGAGAAGACGACCCGAGGTTTAAATACTCGATTATCAATTTTAAAAGGAGTTTGTTACTTGTGACAACTAAAACATTTGTACGAAAGGATTTCTGTTAGTTTAGAGACTATATCTATAACGCGACTATTTTTATAAAATTCTTTACTGGCAAAAATCCTAACGTCAAAATGGCGCCGTTGCCGGGGAATTGCAAACGTGTGCCTTATTATTGGTTATTGTAAATATTTTCTTTTGCTTATTGATTTGTTTTTATTTTTATTTTTATTTTTTTACTTTTTCGTAAATTAAGAGGTTATTGGTTTTTATTTTAAAATTTTTATCTTAACTTATCTTATTTCAAAATTTAATTTTTAAAATTTCAAAATTTAATTTTCAAATTTAAAAATTTAAAATAACCTTTTAATTTCAATTTGTTCTTATTTTCGTTTTTAATTTTTTATTTGCTATCATGAACTCTCACCCCTCTGGCTATGAGTCTGGTTACAATTATATTGCAGGAAGAAGAAATTACGATGAGAACAGGCATCAAGGTTGGAACAATCAAAGATGGGAGGAGCCACAAGGATCTGATCAACCCTCATGGCAACAACCACCTCCAATGAACTATCAACAACCACCACTATATGCCTATAAACCCTCTCCTCAACATAACTTTGGACCACCATACTCACAAGCCCCTTTTCACCGTTCACCTTCATATGATCCTAACCCACATCCACCATACCAACCACCCTATGAACCGAATGAGCCATACATAGATCCACCCCAACCTCCATTGGATAACAATACACTCATCTCTAACATCATTGGTCTCACCTCTACACTCCAAAATCTTATATCCCGCATGAACCAACCCTCTACCTCCAATATTCAACCCTCAAGCTCTAGTGCACTTCCTTTTCAACCACATAATGATCTTTTCATCCCATCACCACCCTCCATGGAAGAGCACCCACATCCATCAATCCAAGAGCAAGATGATCCCAATTATGCTATTGATATGGAACAGGAAAGAAGGAATCATCTTCGCGAATCCATACTTCATAAAGAGCTAGAGGAGGCCCTATGGGTAAAGGTAGGAGAGACCCTTGAAGATGAAAGAGTAGTTGAAAGGAGTTGTCATGGAAGGAAAATCATCAAGGATGAGTACGATTTTATACTTAAACAACTGGACAAAACAGCAATTATTAAAAAGGAAGAAGTGGTTGCAGACTTAAGAGATGCTATATCTCCATTGGAAAGTCCAGTCACAGAGCCTCCTTCCATGCCCTTGGTGAGCAATGAAAAAGAGATTAAATTGGAAGAAAGCTACCAAGAGGAAGAGGTTGAAATTAAAGAAGTTTACAAAAAGGTGGAAGTTGTCAAAGAGCACAAGGGAGTGGAGCTTGAAATCACCTTGCCAAAGTTATTGGAGACCCCTCCCCCTACGTTGCCATCATCCTTCACAACATTCAAGTGGGTAAAATTCATATCCCTTAGCTTTCTAATTCCACTTGAATATGGGATACTGGAGACGGATGGTCAACTTAGAGCTCTTTGTGGCATTAAGAGTAAGAGGAAGATGGTCAGTGGTAAGAATTGTTCTGCAAGGTTCATTATGGTTGGAAGCTTTAAGTTTAAACGCAAAGGTTGGTGTAGAGCTCAACTGAGTGGGTCTAGGAAGTTGTTTGGCTACTTTAGTGAGAATTCAGATTGCTTACCACCCGGTTGGAACACTAATGATCAACAAGAAGACGGGTGCAATAGCAAGGTTTGGGATCCTGGAATCTGTTCTGACATCCAACACCCCGGGAGCCTAAGAATCTGTTTGAAGCTGCTCAAAGGCTTTATGTGCCTAGTTTGGGATCCCGGAGGATATTGGAATCACAAACATTGGTGGAGATTCCTAGATGAGTACAAGCATAAGCCACCATAACAGGGAGCTCACCAAATGTCCAACTTAAGGACTCTAACTAAAAGTGCTAGGTGGGAGACAACCCACCATGGTATGATCGTTTCTTTTTCAATTTTATTTCGTTTTGTTTTTATTTTATTTTATTTTCATTGAACCTGGAATTATTTATTGCATCTACATTAGCATTGCATTCTGCACTTTTCATGCATCAAAAAAAAAAAATTCATGCCACGCGACCGCCTGATTGACGCGTCCGCGTCGCAGGTGTGGGAAAGAATAATAAAATGAACAGAGAGTCACGCGAGAGCATGGCTGGAGGCGTGCCAATGGCACAAATCATCTCACGCGACAGCGTCGCTGATGCGACCGCGTCATATGGGAACAATGGCCTCCCACGCGACCGCGTGCCCCACGCGGCCGCGTGACCAGGATTTCGACGTAATAATGGTGCACAGCCGAAAGTCGTGCTATAGTGGTGCTGGACTGGCGCTGGACGCGCAGTCCATCTCAAGCGACCGCGTGCCCCACGCGGCTGCGTCACATCCTACTAAGTGGCCACTCGCGCGATCGCATGCCCCATGCGATCGCGTCACCCAATATTTGGCAATTAATGATTTTTGAACAGAGAGTTGTGCGAGAGCGAGGCTGCCCTCGCGCCAGTAGCATAAAACGGGTCACGCGACCGCATGCCCACGCGATCGCGTCAATCAGTTTAAGCGCAAGCCGCGCGACCGCGTGCCCCACGCGACCGCGTTGCTTGCGCCGCACAGCTTATCCTAATTTGCCAAATATCTTATCTTTTCTCCCCCAATCCTAATTTTTCCTCTCTCCTTTCTTACTTACTTCTTCTTCCCTTCTTTCCCTTCTCATTCTTCTTATCTTTTATTTTATTTTACTTAATTTATTTGCATATTTCATTTGTTGCATCTTAATTTTGTGCATATTTTTGTTTTCTTTTCTAAATTCATTATTTTTCCCTTGGTGTTAAAATTTTCTTATTTAACTGTTGCATCTTCTCTTGAATTATTTTGGGTGCTTAGTGACTTGTTTTATTCTGGATAGGTAATATTATTTATATCAATGCCAACCTTTTATACTTGTATTACTTTTACATTGGCATGAATTTTTATTATCTCTCCTTACCCACACTCTCTTCCCTATTTTTGCAAATTTTTGCACTCTTGATTTGCCATGTACTTCTACTGTTTTCTCATTTTCATGTTGTAGCTACCATGTAATTGAGACCCTTATTATTTGGCATTAATACCCATATTTTATTTATGTTCTTATCTTTATTTCTGGGTTACTATTCTTCTTTTTCTCTTCTTTCAGGCTGGCCACCGAAAACGGAAAAAGGGAGAAACTTCTAAAAGGAAAGACAAACAAGTCCATCTGCACAATCCTTGAAGAAAGGCATCAGTTGGAACAACCCATCCACCTGCTCATCTCAGCATGCACCGAGGACGGTGCAATCTTTAAGTGTGGGAAGGTCGATACCGATCTCCATGGGTTAGTATTTTCTTCTCAACACCAATATTTTATTTTTCTTGTTAGTTGTTGCATTTGCATGTTTGATTGCATATTTGTTTGTTTGATTTTATGCATATTTTACCACTTGGTTGAAGTAATATTTTCTTTTTCAAGAAACCTTTTAAGAGCATTTCACTAATTTGAATAAAATTTAATGTTACACTTGTTTGAAGAGATATTATACTGGAACATGGTTTAGAGCTCGAACACACAAAACCTGTGAGATTTTGAGCCTATTTGAATTGGTTTCATTTTTCAACCAATATTTTATTTTTTATGTGTGTTTTTCTTTCTAAAATTGTGATCTTTGTCTTGCTTAATTCTATATTTCCATAATTTGATGTATGTATACACTTACATGATTGAGACCTTTGTTTCACTGAGCTTACATACCCATATGGCCTTACCTTTCATTATCCCTTGCAAACCAATTTTGAGCCTATTTTACCCCTTTGTTCTTTTTATTTAGCACATCATTAACTCTAAGCGAAAAATAATAAATGTCCTTAATTTGAATCCTTGGTTAGCTTAGACTAGTGAGAGTGCTTATGATTTAAGTGTGGGAAAATTGGGTTTGGAACCATTTGGTTTGAGAATTGAGTATGTTAGAATTTTCTGAAAATGTGAAAGAAATGTTTAGGACATGTTCATGCATTCAATAATTTAATCATATGTATTGAAAAAAATAAAAGAATATATATATATATATATATATATATATATATATATATATATATAATAAAAAAAAAGAAAAAAAAAAAAAATATATATGCAAAAAAATGAATGAGAAAAAGAAAATTAAGCAAAAAGGGGACAAAATGCCCCAAAATAAATGGTGAAAGCAATGCATATATACTGTACTTAAAATTAGGATGCATGAATATGTGGAAACATGGTTAATGGATAGTTAAGGGTGATATTATGATTACATGGATTGTCTAAAGTTAGGTGGAAAGTTTAAGTTAATTAAGGATTCAGATTTTAGTCCACTTGGCCAAATACAATCCTACCTTGACCCTAACCCCATTACAACCCTTAAAAGACCTCTTGATATATGTATCTGTGCATTAACTTTATGTTGATTGTTAGATGAAGAGCAAGCCTTAGAAATCAAGGTTAGTAGAGAATTGAGAGAATCAAACTTTAAACACTTGAGTGATTAGAGTGTATACACTACCAGTGAGGGTTCGATGCTCAATCCCTTGTTCCCTGCTTTCATGAGTTATTTTCTTCTTGCAAGTCTATTTGTACTTCATTTTCATGATTTGAATTAGTGAAATCCAGTTCATATTTCTTCTTGAAAGATTTATTTATTTTTAACTAAGTAGGTAGAAACACTTTGCATGTAGTTGCATTCATATAGATAGGTTGCATTTCATACATTCTACCATTCCTCTTCACCCTTTATAGTTTCTCTTGAGCTTAGCATGAGGACATGCTAATGTTTAAGTGTGGGGAAGTTGATAAACCACTATTTCATGGTTTATCTTGTGCTTAATTGAGTGGATTTTATCAACTTTTCACCCACTTATTCATACTATTTGCATGGTTTTCCATTTGCCTTCCTAATTATGTGCTTTGATTGAAAACATGCTTCTTTGGCCTTAAGTTCCCTATGTTTAAACCTCTCTTATTACCATTAGATGCCTTGATATGTGTGTTAAGTGATTTCAGAGATTACAGGGCAGGAATGGCTCAGAGGATGGAAAGGAAGCATGCAAAAGTGGAAGGAATACAAGAAGTTGGAGAAATTGCTAAGCTGTCCAGCCTGACCTCTTCGCACTCAAACGGCTATAACTTTAGCTACAAAGGTCCAAATGACACGGTTCCAGTTGTGTTAGAAAGCTAACGTCTGGGGCTTCGATTTGATATATAATATGCCATAGTTTCCCTGACGATAGGCGACGCGACCGCGTGCTCCATGCGGACGCATCGCAGTGGCGAAAAACCAGCATGGCAGATTTCATCTCCAGCGATTTTTGGGCTGTTTTTGACCCAGTTTGCGGCCCAGAAAACACAGATTAGAGGCTATAAAGTAGAGAAAATGCATCCATTCATAATAATAAGCTCACAATTCACAATTTTAGGAGTAGATGTAGTTTTAGAGAGAGAGGTTCTCTCCTCTCTCTTAGGATTAGGATTTAGGATTTCTCTTAGTTTTAGGAGTGTCTCTCAATCCCAGGTTCAATGTTCTTTTTATTTATTTTCTCAATTTAATTTATGAACTCTTCCATGTTACATTTGATATCTTTATTAGTGCTAATTAAAGTATTTCAGAATTACGATTGCTCTCTTTAATTTATGTATTCAAATTATTTTCATTCAAGTAGATTCTCTTCTCTTTTGGCTTTGGTTGAGTCATTGGAGACACTTGAGTTATCAAACTCATTGTTGATTGAAAATTGGATTTCTTCATTTCATTAATTCAAGTTCCAATAACTCTAGCCTTTCCCAAGGAAAGACTAGGACCTGAGGAATCAAAATTAATTCATCCACTTTACTTACCTTCATAGTTAGAGGTTAACAAAGTGGGAGAAAAATCCAATTCTTATTACAATTGATAAGGATAACTAGGATAGAAATTCTGATTTTCATACCTTGCCAAGAGTTTATTTTATTATTACTATTTTATTTTATTCTTATTGTTCAACATACTGTTTTCTTACTTTCAAAACCCCCAAATTTACAAACTCATAACCAATAATAAGAACATACCTCCCTGCAATTCCTTGAGAAGACGACCCGAGGTTTAAATACTCAGTTATCAATTTTAAAAGGGGTTTGTTACTTGTGACAACCAAAACGTTTGTACGAAGGGGTTTTTGTTGGTTTAGAGACTATATCTACAACGCGACTGTTTTTATAAAATTCTTTACTGGCAAAAATCCTAACGTCAGTCATCCTTGTAAATCTCAGTCAGGCGGATTCAAATGGTTATGAGGTTTTGATAATTAAAATATAAATAAAACATAAAATAAAATAAAGTTACTTATGTAATTCATTGGTGGGAATTTCAAATAAGCGTTTGGAGATGCTTTGTCGCTTCTGAACCTTTGCTTTCCTATTGTCCTCTTCCAATCATGCGTGCTCCCTTCCATGGCAAGCTGTAGGATCCTCTCAGTGAAAATGCTCCTCTACAGTTTCTTCATGGCTAATCAACTGTCGGATTTCTCGTCTCGGATGAAAAATACCAGGTACAACTACCGCATGGCTAATCATCTGTCGGTTCCCGCTAGCGTCGGAATAGGATCCATTGATCCTTTTGCACACTGTCACTGTGCCCAACATTCGCAGGTTTAAAGCTCGTCACAGTCATCCCTTCCCAGATCCTACTCGGAATACCACAGATAAGGTTTAGACTTTTTGGATCCCAGGAATGCTGCCAATTGATTCTAGCCTATACCACGAAGATACTAATCTCACGGACTCGGTCCGTGTATTAGATACTCAAGAGAATATACTCTGGTTGTCGTCCAATGACTACATTGAACATCATGTAGACCGCTTTGTGGTTGTCAGGCACGCAAATCTTGGCTAACCGAGTAACAAAGATTGGGTGATTGTCACGGGTCACCCCTTCATTCTGACTTAACTGAATTAAGTACGAGAGTATATCTTGGAGAAGAAGTAGGTGTGAATTGAATAGAAAACAGTAGTAATTGCATTAATTCATGAAGAATAGCAGAGCTCCACACCTTAATCTATGGGGTGTAGAAACTCCACGGTAGAAAATATATAAGTGAAAGAGGTCTAGGCATGGCCATGAGGCCAGCCTCTCCAAAGAGGTTTTCATATGTAAAAAGTTACATAAGGTGATCAAAGATATAAAATAAATCTCTAAAAGTAGTTTTTATACTAAACTAGTAACCTAGGGTTACAGAAAATGAGTAACTAAGTACAGATAGTACAAAAATCCACTTCCGGGGCCCACTTGGTGTGTGCTTGGGCTGAGCATTGAAGCTTTCACGTGCATAGGCTGTTCTTGGAGTTAAACGCCAGCTTTGGTGCCAGTTTGGGCGTTTAACTCCAATTCTGGTGCCAGTTTGGGCGTTTTACGCCAGAAAGTTTTAGGCTGGCTTTGAGCGCCAGTTTGGCCATCAAATCTCGGGCAAAGTATGGACTATTATATTTTGCTGGAAAGCCCAGGATGTTTGCTTTCCAACGCAATTGAGAGCGCGCCAATTGGGTTTTTGTAGCTCCAGAAAATCCACTTGGAGTGTAGGAGCGTCAGAATCCAACAGCATCTGCAGTCCTTTTTCAGCCTCTGAATCAGATTTTGCTCAGGTCCCTCAATTTCAGCCAGAAAATACCTGAAATCATAGAAAAACATACAAACTCATAGTAAAGTCCAGAAATGTGATTTTTAAATAAAAACTAATAAAAATATAATAAAAGTAACTTAAACATACTAAAAACTATGAAAAAATAATGCCAAAAAGGGTATAAATTATCTGCTCATCAAGCATATAATATTCTTGGACACTTAGGCTAGTGACCTATAGGATATGTTTGAATTATAATGGTTGTTGAGTTGTTGAATGATGAGGTATGATAATTTATGATTAATTGATGAGCTTTGGTTATGTTGGTGAAAGTGTTGCATGATAATGCATGATAATTGATGATTTGGAATGATTGATAAATGACTATATTGATGTTGATAGCATGATATTGGAGATTGATGTTGATAATTGATGAAGATGATGGTTAGTAAGAGTATTATTATGTACTTGATAGTGGGAATTGATGGTTATATATGTGGGAGTGGTAAGTTGAAGTATGGCAAATGGTAAAATCTGATATGGGATAGAGTTAATGTAGTTTTGGTTGGTTTGGGTTATGAAGGTTGGTAAATTGAGATTCTTGTGAGTTTGGGTAAAAGTTGGTTTTTGGTGAACTTTGTCTGATCATAACATATGCCTTGATTTTCAAAATTGGTTGAAAATTATTTGAAAGTAAAGCTTGTTGAAAACTCTTCAAATCAATATAAAGTTTGTAAAATTTGGAATTTTGTAGAGGAAGTCATGATCATTAAAAGATTGGTGTCAAAATCTAAAATTTTGCAAAGTTGCAGAATTTTGTGATTTCTGGTATGTGCGCACGCACAGCCTTGTGCGCACGCACACCTCTGCGAAATTTTACACCTGTGCGCACGCACACGCAGAGGCAGGCAATCTGTTCATAGCGCTAGCACAGCTTGTGCGCGCACATACCCAATGAGGAATCGCAACCTGTGCGCACGCACATGTTGGAAAGGTCAGTCTGTTGAGGGCGCTAGCACAGGTTGTGTGAGCGAACAGACATTGTAAATTTTGGTACCTATGCATATGCACACCTCTATGCGTGCGCACACATTTTAAAACTTCTCCAGGGCGTGCGCACGCACACCCCTGTGCGTACGCACATGCACTGTTTCTCAAACTTAAATTTTGTTTTCAACTATTTCACCTTCCCAACAAGCTTGTAAGATTCTATGACACCATTTTAAGATTCTTGGGCTTATTTTTGGGCATTGAATCATGGAGAAAGGTCTTAGGAGAATTAGTTGGGTTTTACTTTGATAGGCTAAAAAACGGAGGTTTAGGTTTCTGGTGTACTGAGGATGGGCTTGGTGGAGTGAGAAAGAGGAATGGAAATGTTGAATTGACAGTGGTTGAGATGAGTCGAGGACTCGGAATGAGATGACGGATCCATGATATACTAAAAATGTTTTTTGAAAACCACTGATGTATCATTTGTATACTGAGATTGTTGAGACGCTATGCGCCCGACAGGGACGGTGGTTGGATCCCGCTTGTCAAGGTAGCAGCGACGGCAAAAGGACGGTGGTTAAATCCTGCTTATGTTAGGATGTGAGGTCGGAGACAAGAGTGTCCCGCTCGCATCCCTTTGGATCAATAGAGTGTGTAGGCACAAAACCCTGGACAGTGATCCAAGCACTATATCTCGGGGGATCCCAATGATGATTCCGAAGGGCAACATCTCCATGGAGATGTGTCGGGTTGGTAGTTGAACTGACAACGTGATATCATAGCCAGTAGGACAGGCATTCATCATGTATATTTTCTATCTATTTGTTTGCTTTGCCTACTTGTAATTGTATGCCTAATTGAATAACATGCCTAATTGCTTACTTGAATTACTTGCCTTATATGCTTCTACTTGTGTTTTACTTGCATTGTAATTAATTGTGATTTCTACTGGGATTGAGGAGGCTTGGAAGGCGGTGACAATGGGATCGCACGGAGGATAGGCTGGTGAAGGCTGTGGGACAGCGGAGACTGTTAGACTAGAAAATCCTTTAAGATAGATTACCCATTTTATATGCTAAGGTTTTAAGTTTTGTTAAGGTTTTATAAATGCTTTACTGTTTTAGTTATGCCTTAAGATTGAAATCTTGTGATGCATATAAAGTTTAGGATTGCCTTTGGCGTCCCGGGGTCTTATATCCTACATCACTGGGCACTGTTACCATACTGAGAACCTCTGGTTCTTATACCATATTTCTGTTGCATTTTTCAGATGCAGGTTGCAACCCACCTCGGTGAGTTGTTTGGATGGTGACAGAGGCGGATGATCCAGATACCTCTTGGAGTCTTTTTGTTTTGTTTATTTATACATCTCTCACTTTTGTATTTTGCTTTTGCCTAGAGGCTTGTATTAGAGAAAGAAAAACTTGTATAAGCTGTTTTAAACTTCAGATTTTGTCTTGTCTGTATATATGGCTAGCTAGCATAAACTCCGCGAGCCATGGCTAGATTCTTATGATATTACACTATCATACTATTATCTTTTGTTATGATGTATCTGTTTCTTGTGGCTTAAGTTAGAAGTTTCGTTAGTACGTTTTGCGCTTTTTAAATCCTGTTTTTGAGCTATATCCTTCATTGGGTTTCTAGATAATATCAATTCTTTCTATATATTATATCTATGAGCTTAGAATTGTCGTAACCTTTAATTAACCTTTGCTTTACGATGCGAGGTAAAGCTTAGGCTAATTAGGGTGTTACATTTAGTGGTATCATACTTGTGTTTTACTTGCTTGCTTTATCTGTGATTGTCTGGTGCTGAGGAGGTTAGGTAGGTGGTGGCGATGGGATCGTACGGAGGTTAGGGAGGTGAAGGCTGTGGGATACAGCGATGTAACTAGTTCTAGTTAGACATCCCCTAAGTTTAGATAACCCGGTTTATGGTTTAAGTTCTTTATTTATTTATTTTATGTTAAGCTTGAATATCGGTTTGGTGTGAAGTTCTAGGATTACCTCTGGCGTCCCGGGGCCTTATATCTTACATATTGGGCACTGTTACCATACTGAGAACCTCTGTTCTCATTCCATACTTTGTTGTTGTTTTTCAGATACAGGTTACAAATCCACTTCGGTGAGATTGCGAATATGGTGACAGAGCGGAGTATGGTTTCTTTCTGATTTACTTCCGTTTTAATTTAGTTGTAGTATTCTCTCACCTTTTGTATATTTACCTTTATGACCTTAGAGGCTTATTTGAGAGATAGGTTGTATAAGCTATTTTAATTCTAAAACTCTGTATTTTTATATTTGTAACTAGTCGGCTTAAACTCCGCAAGCTGCGGCTAGTTCCCTATGTTTATATTACTATATCTATACATTTGTTCTATTCTTTTGCATCTATATCTTGTATCTTGTGCGTTAGCTTCGTGTGAACGTTTCGCGCTTCTGAAATTCGGTTTGGAGCTTACTCCTTCATCAGGCTTCTAGTTTATATTATTTCCTTCTATATATAAATATGTATAAGCCTTAAGATTGTTATAACCTCTGATTAACCTTTGCCTTACAGCTAGAGGTAAGGCTTACGGTAATTGGGGTGTTATATTTAGTGGTATCAGAACGTTTCGTCCTCGTGAGCCTGAGGGATGGACCAATTGTACTTTATTGCATACTCTGGGTCATTTTTCTTTCATGCTATTTAGGTTATCTACTTGATATTTTATAGCATGCTTGTTTGTGAGTGCCGTTTAGGGATAATTGAAACACTAGGCTTTTGATACTGAGACTGATCACCTCGATATCGATTGTTTGGTGTAGACAGGAACCCTAATGGCCACTCATGGAGAAGGTTGAGCACGTTCATTAGAGAGTAGGAATGAGTAACCGGCTGATAACCATGCCGAGTTCATGGCGGCGATGGCGAATCTGGCGAACACCATCGAAGCGAATGCTGCTGCGACTCTGCAAGCTGTGCAGAGGTTAGCCCAACCGGCCGGAAGCGGAAACGAAAATGGAGAAGGTGCTAAGGATAGCTTGAGTGGTGTCCCGAGAACTCTAGCTGCTTTTTTGAAAGCTGACCTGCCTGCTTTCAATGGATCGACAGCTCCTACCGAAGCAGACAACTGGTTCCAAGCTGTGGAGCGGGTCTTACGAACTCAACATGTACCATACGACAAGTTCGTGGAATATGCGACTTATCAACTAGTAGGAGAAGCTCAGCAATGGTGGCAAGGAGAGCGCCGACTGTTACACCAATAGAATGTGGACATTACATGGGTATTATTCTAGGAAGCTTTCTATAAAAAGTACTTGCATGAGTCAATAAGGGAGGCCAGAAAATTGGAGCTCTTACTGCTGAAACAAGGGTCTATGACTATAGCTGAATACACCAGCAAGTTCGAGGAACTCTGTAGGTTCTCGAGGATAAGTCAGGGTACTCCTGAGTCTTATGAGGGATGGAAATGCGTTAAATACGAAGTAGGACTGGGGGAAGATATCAGGTGTGTTGTGGCTCCATTGGAGATTAGGAGATTCTCTGAATTGGTGGACAAGGCGAGGGTTGTCGAAGAATATGCAAAGACGGTAGCCTCGTCAAGGGACACTCATGGAGGAAACACTAATCAAGGACGTGGTAATCACCTTGGACCAAGGGGACAGAACTTTAAGAGAAATGAACACACTCCTCAGCATCTTCGAGGTCAAGGGGATTTCAGAAGGAACGACAATGCTTAGTTCCACATGGCAAAGGAAAATGGACGATGCTATACTTGTAGATTGCCAGGGCACCTTGCTAAGGATTGTCGTCGAGGGAGGAACCGAGATGTGGGTAGGAGTCAACAACTAGGCCAAAATTTCACTAGGGATGCAGGAGAGACGACAGAATCGGATCCGTTGATAAAAGGTAAGCACATAAGGTTGTTGTGATATGTTATTAGGACCCAGTTGGCTTAGTTTTATCCTATGGAAGGTTGTAATAAGTTTGGTCGGACTTAGAGATTTGTTAGAGGGACCGATGGAGAAGGAGGATTTGATGCATGTAGCTGAGTAACACGGATTCTTAATGACGATAAATCGAGTGGACATGCCGGAATGGTTATCGGGCATCGTTAGAAATCTTATCGGTTCCCTATATGGATGAAGGGTGCGATTCAGCACTAGCGGCA
This sequence comes from Arachis ipaensis, assembly GCF_000816755.2. Lineage (NCBI taxonomy): Eukaryota > Viridiplantae > Streptophyta > Magnoliopsida > Fabales > Fabaceae > Arachis > Arachis ipaensis. The sequence goes on from NC_029790.2 coordinate 41,552,508, forward strand.
ATTAAATAACATGCCTAATTGCTTACTTGAATTACTTGCCTTATATGCTTCATCATGTGCATTTTCTATCTGTTTGTTTGCTTTGCCGACTTGTAATTGTATGCCTAATTGAATAACATGCCTAATTGCTTACTTGAATTACTTGCCTTATATGCTTCTACTTGTGTTTTACTTGCATTGTAATTAATTGTGATTTCTACTGGGATTGAGGAGGCTCGGAAGGCGATGGCAATGGGATCGCACGGAGGATAGGCTGGTGAAGGCTGTGGGACAGCAGAGACTATTAGACTAGAAAATCCTTTAAGATAGATTAGCCATTTTATATGCTAAGGTTTTAAGTTTTGTTAAGGTTTTATAAATGCTTTACTGTTTTAGTTATGCCTTAAGATTGAAATATTGTGATGGATATGAAGTTTAGGATTGCCTTTGGCATCCCGGGGTCTTATATCCTACATCACTGGGGACTGTTACGATGCTGAGAACCTCTGGTTCTCATACCACATTTCTGTTGTATTTTTCATATGCAAGTTGCAACCCACCTCGGTGAGTTGTTTGGATTGTGACAGAAGCGGAGGATCTGGATACCTCTTGGAGTCTTTTTGTCTTATTTATTTATACATCTCTCACTTTTGTATTTTGCTTTTGCCTAGAGGCTTGTATTAGATAGAGAAAAACTTGTATAAGCTTTTTTAAACTTCAAATTCCGTCTTGTCTATATATATGGCTAACCGGCTTAAACTCCGGAGCCGTGGCTAGATTCTTATGATATTACACTATCATACTATTATCTTTTGTTATGATGTATCTATTTATTGTGCCTTATGTTAGAAGTTTCGTTAGTACGTTTTGCGCTTTTTAAATCCTGTTTTTGAGCTATATCCTTCGTCGGGCTTCTAGATAATATCAATTCTTTCTATATATTATATGTATGAGCATAGAACTGTCGTAACCTTTGATTAACCTTTGCTTTATGACGTGAGGTAAAGCTTAGGCTAATTAGGGGGTTACACATGAAAACTCTCCAGGAGAAAATAAAGATAACTCCCTGCAAGGTAGCAGCTGTGTTGGGCATAAATAACGGCGTTAATACACTTTCCACTTCCTGCTTACTTTCGGTTCATTGGTGTACAAAAAATTAAACTGAGCCTTTTTGGCTGATTATTTGCTATTAAAATATTGTAGAGAATCGTTTTGATGAAAAGGTTGATTACACCAAACTGAATCTGGAAGACAAGGCAATATTTGACAGCGTTAAAAATATTTCGTTGGCAACTTTGACAAGGTCTGTTCTGGAGATGAGTGTTGAAGGGGAGGAGAACCGGCAAAAATTCAAGAGGACTTTTGTGGTATTCATACAAAAGTTCTTCTTGCTGCCAACGACGGTAAGCGTGGCCTCCCCGATCCATAAGCCACCTATCTTTCATGTGGAAAACATTCGAGAGTGGGATTGGGCAAAACATGTGCTCAGCTTCTTGGTGAAAGGAATTGAAAACAAGAGAAAGGGAAGGAAATAGTCCATTGATGGTTGTGTTTTTGTTTTGATGTTGATATACTTCCATGAAACTAAGTTTCCTCGCCTGTTCGGACCTGATGCTTCCCTGGCACTGTGGGTGGCCCATTGGACAAAGCAAATGATGCTCGACTGGATTTCGAAGGAAGCAACAGACCCATTGGTAAATTAAACAAAAAATTCCCCCTAAAATTTCGTTTCAAATGCTTCTAAAATACTCTGCTAACTAAATAAACTTGTGTTTTAAGTTATAATCTATTTATTTCTCCTACTTGCAATTGTTATTGTGTTCATTTGAATCTTTGTGCATTCAGAAACATTTTTCTTGATGATTAAATATTTGTCATGTTTTATTCACCATATGAATCTTGTCCGATTCGGTGGGCTTGCTCCCTTTGGTTCACCTGATTGTTAGTGTGTTCATTTGAATCCTTGTGCATTCAGAAACAATTTTCTTGATGATTAAATGTTTGTCATGTTTAATTTACCATATGAATCTTGTTTGGTTCGGTGGACTTGCTCCCTTTGGTTCACCTGATTTTTAGTGTGTTCAATTGAGTCCTTGTGCAGACAAAAATATTTTTTTGATCATTAAATATTTTTTTGCTCATGTTGATTCAGCTGATTGTTACTGTATTTCTCATTAAATAAGTTTCTATTTTAGGGACTTCTGTATAGAAAGCAAATAAATAAGGAAAAAACAAAAACAAAGAAGTTTGATAAGAAAGAAAAAGGAAAGAAAGAAAAAAAGAAGATTGTTGATTTGGATTCTTCTTCGGAAGAAGAAAGATTTTCTGAATCTGAATCTGAATCCGAATCCAACAAAACACCACCAGAAAAGAGAACAAGACAACAGAGGGTGGTTAAAAAACAAAAGCTTGTTGAGACGGATTCAGAAACAATAAGTGAAACTGAAAGCGTTCCCACGGATTCAAAGAGCAAAAGTGAATCCGAAAACCAGTAAGTTTGATCTTCATATTGAATTCATTTAACTTGTATTTGCTTAAATTTGTTCTTATGCGCTTGTTCTTATGTTTTTCATAGAAGAAGAAATTGAAAAAACCGGCACAAAGAAAAGAAAACAACCATAGAAGGTGGTTAAAAAACAAAGCGAAAAAAGGAAGCCTGTGCCGACAGATTCAGAGAGCACAAGCAAATCTGAAAGCCAGTAAGTATTGGGTCACTTGTATTTGATTCTCTATTTTTCATTCATTTTATTGTTTGCGTCTTCACTTCTCCCTTTGTATATAGAAATGTTTTTCTTGATCTATATATGTATCACGTTTTATTCTTCACATTAATTGAGTTTGGTTCGGTCGAGTCTGTCAGTTTTGTTCACCTGATTGTTAGTATCTTTTTCTTGCTTATATTTTTCTCCAGTATAAATTCGATGTGTATGTCTATCTTGTAGAGAAAAAAAATCGAAAAAACACCCATAGTAAAAAGAAAACAACTGTAGAGGGTGGTAAAAAAAACCAAATCTGACAATGAGTAAGTTTCTCAAATCATATTTTCTTTTATTGATGCTTTCATTTTAGGTTCCTTGATACTTATTTTATGAACTTTCAAAACTAAACAAGTAAAAGACAACGCTGTAGAAAGAAGAAGACAAGCGTTGGAGACGATAAGAGAAAAGAGATCAAGGCAAAGAAATCATGGAGCTCAAACAGAAAATGTTGCTCCAGATCAGTTTGAATCGACGGAGGCGCAAAATGATTTCCCTCAGACGTAAGATTTCAGTTTCTTATACCGAGTTATTTTTCTTTCTTTGCTTACTTTTTCTAGAACCTTTTCTAATTCCTCTAGATTCAATTACTAATATTTATTTATCTTGCTTAGACTGCCGACTATAAATCTGGATAGCGAACCTCTCTTACAGACTCCAGCAAGCTCTGCACTGTCTGTAAATGCGCTGGACAATACCAGGTAAATTGGTTCATTGCATGCTTTACTTTCTGTCCAGTGGTTTTCAAAAATGAATTTCATGTGTTTCTAGACCTCTGCTTTTAATCTTGGTTTCTAATTTTAATTTGTTATCTTTTTTTTAGGAAAAACACCCTGGAAAGCCCGGTAAAATATTTTAGAAAAAAGAAAATCCATCCAAGAAAAAGTTTTAAAACTCCACCAGTGTAAGTTAAAAATATTTATGTTACTCTTTTAGATTTAGGTAATTAATTTTTGTTTAATTAATCATAGAGAAAACCTGTTTAAATGTCACTAGCGCTACACCTGATTCTGAGCTATAAGTCATTGAGGTTCGACAAGAAACTCATTCTGAACCATTGGAAATGTGAGTTTTTCAATGTGCAGATTTTCGTTTTTCAGAACAAATTTTAATTATTCAACATTAACTTCTTGCTTGTTTACATTCCTTGGAAATCCTCTTGCGTTGTCTCTTTCAAGTTCTCTTCAAGAAGAGTTGATCAAAGATGACTTTATCTATATTTCTCTAGAAATTCAAACACAACAAACTTCTGATAATGAGTAAGTTTATAAATATTTATTCATCACATGAATCCTATTCGGTTCGATGGCTTGGTAATTTTAAATTACTGGATAGCTAGTGTATCCAGGGTTTATGGTTATTCTGATTGCATTTTCACTTGATAGTTAGTGTTTTCAGTGTTTAGGGTTATTCTGATTGCATGCAGCAATGCTTTTCTAGCTGTTTCATTATTTATCATGTTTTATTTAGTGCATTAATAGGGTTCGGTTTGGTGGGCTCATAAAATACTTTTTATTATTTTTAATGGAATATGATAATATTTTGGGATCATTATTAAACTATTTTCTATTTAATGCAGCAGCCCTTTGGAACCGCAACAGCAGACCTGCAAAGAAGCACTGGCACAACAATCAAAACAACAAAAACAAGCTACTGAGGAATCTTCACCAAGGAATACAGAGCCAGAACCTCCAATGAATGTGTAAGTTCTAATTAATATCATTTTTTATAATATTCTTGTCCAGCTGGTAATTAGAATTCTTTTTAATAGTTTTAATGGTACAAGATAATAATTCTGGGTCATTACTAAACTCTTTTCTGTTTAATACAGCAGCCTTCCCAAACAATAACAGAAAGAAGAAGCTCCGGTGGCACGACAATTACAAGAAGAAGCATAGCCTGATTTGTAAGTTTTATGCTTCTTCAAATCTGGATATTTTCTGTTTACCCCTTGGGTTAATTTTGGTTCACTACATTGTTTAATATCATTTTTATCTAATATCATTGTTTAATATTTCTATCGTCTTACAGTTCTGCTCATCCTAGACAACGGGAAGATGATATGCCTTCCTTTAGCCTTGGGATAAGTCCCCCAGCATCTCAACAAACTCCCCCTCTCAACCAACTCAGCCCTCTGAGCTGACTGTTCCCAGCTTGAAATCCTGGCACAGGCGGTGGTAGATGCTGGGGTGACGACAGCATTGAAGTTTGCTAAAGCAACAACTGCCGAGCCAACGTTCACAGCTGCTGAAGTTTACAAAACTCCGGAGAAAAAGAAAAAAAATCATGGGGGAGTTGATCGAACAGTGTTATCATTGGATGACACATGTGAAACAGAGCAAAGATAATAGCAACGAATATGACGCCTTATTCGTATTGAAGCATGAGGCACTTTACGAAGGGGTTAGACAACATTTCATGTCTCTAATGCCAAAAGAACAAGTGGAAAGCATGGTAAATTCTTTACCATTTGTGTTAACGTTAATGATTTTTCCAAAGAGTCTTATACATTATATCTCATAAATTTTCTTCCTGTAGGTGTTCACCACACATAGCATGATTCTTAATGAAATAAAATGTCACCTGTATCAGGAACAAATATACATTGTGCCACTGGATATTGTGGCAAGCTAAATTTCTTATTCCCTGTTGATTGATGTTTATCGCGTCTCATCCTTAACTCATTAGACTTATTCATCATATGAATTGTGTTTGGTTCGGTGGAAATGTTCATATTGATTCACTAGTCTGGTCACTTCTGATTTAACTGATGTTAATTTTATGGATGTTTATGTTGGGAACCCATGGCGTGGAATACACTAATAAAAAGACAAAGAAGGCCTATCGGTTCGATATCGAACAATATACCCACCACTGCCATTTCCTTGACAAAATAAAATTGGCATCACATCCATTTATAAGTTGTTATTTCTAAAAAATCTTTGATAATTTTCTCGTTTGCTATTGTTTCGATTGAAATATTCTACCATTTTTCCAAACTTTAGCTGTTTGTGCCAGTTTGCAACAGAGGGCATTGGTGGTTGTGGATGGCCGATGTCAAAAAAAAGGCATTCTATGTCCTTGACTCTATCAATAAAGAGAAAAAAGATATAGCTGAATCGAGAGTAAAATTGAACAAATTTGTTGTAAGTTATTTTATTGTAAATTATTCAAATTATTCAGTACATGAGAGGAGTTCGGTCCATTGTTGTTGATTCTCTTTATTTACTTTTTGTGTCCCTTTCAGGGTTTAATAATTTCCCAGATGAGGGTGTACGCTGGGGCGGAACCCTTAATGGAGGACGGAGAGGGAGAAGAAGCAGAGTATATCATGTTGAACAGTCAACGTACAGAGTAAGAATATTTCTCTTCTATAGTGCTATTTTTAATGTGTGTTATTTTGTATATTAATAATCGTATTATATTCAATTATTGCTTAGCTATAATTGTAGCATATGCGTCATGAAATGGCTCGAAACAATTGATCCACAAAAGATCAAAAGCGGGACCAGATATAAATATAGAGCTTGGACACAAGTAAGTAGTTTCTAAATTAATAAAGTTCTTTCATTTATTATTTCAGTTAGGTTCATTTCTTATGTAACTAATTCCTTTCAATTGAAATGTAACAAAAGATTGATGGCTTCAGGCACCAATATGGTCCGAATCCGAGACCAAGTGATTTGGGAATCTGAAGCAATAAGACTCCCGAAGCCATCTGCTGCCTTCGCCAGCCCTTATTGTAAATTCACATATGGGGATTTAGATAGTAAATAGGATATACATTGATTCACTGGTTGTAATTAATAATATTTTGTTTAACTTATTTAAAAAAGCAAACAATGCTTCTTTCAATGTATATATGTAAATATTAATTTAAATGTTAATGTATATATCTAATGTAAATATTTATATTTGATTCAAGATGGATTACTCCTTGTCCTGTTGGTCTGAGATGTTAATTTATATATTTGTTGGAACTGTCTGGCTACTGTTTTATTCCAAGGTCACAGTGAATGGAATCAGTGTATTTATCAAGACATTAAGAACCCAAAAAAACACAGTGAACTAAAATTAATACACTGGACGAACCAAACAGCTGTATATATCAATATAGCAGAGAGCTAATTATAAAAAAATATTTCTATCAGTTTTCAGTTTCAGAAACACCTTTACTCTCTGACATAGCACAATAAATTGACTATTCAATAAAGAAAAAAATTGACTTTTGAATAAAGAATTTCACAAAAATGTGACTATTCATTAAAGATTAACAACAGTCAGAAAATAAACCCTGCTATAAACTCAGTGAACTGAAATTTGCTCATGGGTGAAAAGAAATTTATATTAATAAAAACTAAAACTCGTATAATTCTCTCTGGAAAAATTCATATCTGGTGCATTGTAAAGGCTGGAGCTTGACTGAATCGTTGATCCACAGTCTAAAATGTTCAACTGCAAAAGACTTAATAAAATCATATATTAGCAAAATGCACAAATGAATTTTTCCTAATCAAAAGCAAGTCAATTTTACCTCGATTGGAGCTGTCTTTTTCTTTTTCTTCGTGGCGTTTGAGATCTTTTTTTTTTCAGGTTTGATCCAAGTCTGTTCTTGGGCCGGCCTCTTGTTTTGACACGTGGCGGGCTTTGAAGGTCGTTCACGTCACTCAATATCGCTTCTTCATGGGACAACGAACTTTTTCCTTTGCTTATCTCTTGATATTCTTGCATCTCGGCGATGACCTTGTCAAACGCCTGATGATGGCCTAAAGTGGGTTAGGAATTTCACAAAAATAGAATTTCTCCATTGCAAGTATAGTCCAAACCCAACAATTGACCATCAATCAAAGTTTAAATTCAAAAGATGTCACAATTCAACACAAAATAATCGGAAGTTTTAAATCCCGGGTCGTTCTCCTTAGGAATTGCAATGAAGTGATCAATTATTGGTTATTAGGGGGAAAGGGGTTTTGAGATTGCAAGAGGCAAGAAATATAAATAGCAAGAAATTAAAGAAATAAACAATAGCTAAATATCAAAGGCAATTAAAGTCAAGGCAATTAATCAAGAGAAAGGAAAATTCAAATGCTAAGAAACCTCTTGGAAAGGGTTGAGAGTCAAGGTTCCCTATCCTAGCCATTGACCACAAACACATGATGATTATGAAGAGTTAATCCTACTTAGTCAATCCTAACATCAAGGATAAGTCAAATAGGCATAATTGATCTCAATCCACAAGTCCTAGTCTACTCAAATATATTAATCAAGCATGGACATCAATGACTCAAGGTCACCAAAGTCCTCAATTCCAAGCCAAGAGTGAGGAAAAACTACACTAAAACTAAGCCAAGCATTTTATCAAACACTTGGTATACATGAAAATAAAGGCAAATTAAATTGCAATAATAATAAATTCTAAATCTATCAAAAGCAAGAAAATGATAATAACAACTCAACTAAATAACAAAAAACATAAAAACATCAAATTGCATTAATGAAAATTAAAATTAACAAGAGTTCATCAACAATAAAATAACCAAATAAAAGAAATAACAAGTAAAACTAAAAGAAGTAAGATGCTAGAACAAGAAATAGTAAAGAAAGCTAAATTAAAGCAAGTATCAAAGCATAAATCTAATAGAAATTTAACTATTCTACCCTAAATTCTAGAGAGAAGAGAGAGCTTCTCTCTCTAGAAATGACCTAAAACATGCTCTAAGCTAAACCTAATTGCTCTCCCTTGCCTCCTCTTGAATTAGGGTTGAAATAGCTTCAGAAATGAGTTGGATTGTGTTTTGGAGGCCCAAAATTCGCTGCCAGCGTTTTGCATTAAATGAGGTCACGTGCTGGGACTTGTGCGTACGCATGCATTACTTGTGCATATGCATGACTGCACGATTCCACCTGTGCGTACGCACGCATAGTTGTGCATGCGCACACTTGCTGAAAAGCTCCAAACTCCATTTCTTCTTGCTAAGCTCCCTGTGTTGTTTGAGCATCTATGCCCGGTCTGGACAGCAAGGATCTGAGTGATTCAGAATGACTTTGGAAATTGTCCAAAGACCGACGTCCTTCATTATGTGTACGTAAAGCCTGGTTGGACAGTTTAACCTAGCTGAGGGATTTGTCTTCAGAGTTAGAGATATCTTGGATTTCCACCTCCTCTCTCTGCTGCATACGATTAGTTGATTCTTAATCTTGTCTCCATCCCGAGTCGTGTTCCTTATTTTGGTAGAAAAACTGGCAAGTTTGGAATAATATTTATAGAATTTCCAGCTTCTTCTAGTGTCTTGAAAATCACCCCCACCTTTGGGACAAACTTTTCATCCACAACACAGCTGGTCTGAATAGTGAACCGAAAATGTCCTTACAGTGAAACAATTATATATTACTCAGTAAACGAATCATAATACATTATATATATTCAAATTCAAACTCCTTTCTGCATGTCAAACCGAACACGTACTCATGGTGAAACAACTCTATAGTTCTGAGTGAACGAAACATAATCCAGAATATGAAATCAAATTCAAATAGCATTCTGAACACCGAACCGAACCACGTACCCATAGTGAAATAATTGTATAGAACTTAGTGAAACATAATTCATTATATAAAATTAAATTCGAAACACCTCTGTCTACAATTTAGATATTATCAATTCAATTCAGATTCAAAAACACATACGTCTATTGAATTCAATTCAAATAAAATTAACAATTGTATTTCGTTTAATTCGATTCAAAATTGAATAATCCAAACCTCATCAGCATGATTCATTTCAGAAGGATAAACCAAATCGTTCTCATTCAACTGATTTAAAGTTGAATAATTCATTGTTTCAATTCAGAAGTGAAGATCGAAGAATAAAACGTAGAAGAACAATAAAAAATGTGAAAAGAGGAGAACGACGAAGCTTATTATGTTGAAAAAGAAAAAGAAGAAGAAGAAGAAGAAGAAAAAGAAGAAGAAGAAGAAGACGAAGAAGAACGCAAGCAAAGAAAGAAGAAGAAGAATGAAAATGCGAGAAGAGAACAAGGTTTAGGTTGTAGTCGAAGGTTTACGTTGAGCAAAGGTTTATCACACAGTAGAAGGTTTACGTTATATGAGGCGTGTGTATGACAAACGACTGAGGGAGTGGGGGAGGCGCGTTGATGAGCGGATAATTTATACGCTTTTTGGCATTGTTTTTACACAGTTTTCAGTATAATTTAATTAGTTTTTAGTATATTTTTATTAGTTTTTAATTAAAATTCACATTTCTGGACTTTACTATGAGTTTGTGTGTTTTTCTGTGATTTCAGGTATTTTCTGGCTGAAATTGAGGGACTTGAGCAAAAATCATATTCAGAGGTTGAAGAAGGACTGCAGATGCTGTTGGATTCTAACCTCTCTGCACCCAAAGTGGATTTTCTGGAGCTACAGAACTCCAAATGGTGCGCTCTCAATTGCATTGGAAAGTAGACATCCAGGGCTTTCCAGAAATATATAATAGTTCATACTTTGCCTGAGTTTAGATGACACAAACTGGCGTTCAACGCCAGTTCCATGCTGCATTCTGGAGTTAAACGCCAGAAACAGGTTGCAAAGTAGAGTTAAACGCCAGAAACAGGTTACAAACTGGCGTTCAACTCCAAGAGAAGCCTCTACACGTGTAAAGCTCAATGCTCAGCCCAAGCACACACCAAGTGGGCCCCGGAAGTGGATTTCTGCATCAATTACTCATTTTGTAAACCCTAGTAACTAGTTAGTATAAATAGAACTTTTTACTATTGTATTTACATCTTTGGATTATCTTTTGATCCTTTGATCATGTTTAGGGGGCTGGCCATTCGGCCATGCCTGGACCTTATCACTTATGTATTTTCAACGATAGAGTTTCTACACACCATAGATTAAGGTGTGGAGCTCTGCTGTTCCTCACAGATTAATGCAAAGTACTATTGTTTTTCTATTCAATTGAAGCTTATTTCTATTCTAAGATATCCATTCGCACACAAGAATATGATGAATGTGATGATTATGTGACGCTCATCATCATTCTCACTTATGAACGCGTGCCTGACAAACACTTCCGTTCTACATGCAAACAAGCTAGAATGAGTATCTCTTAGATATCTAATACAGGGGACCGAGTCCGAGATATTAGAGTCTTCGTGGTATAAGTTAGAACCCATGGATGGCTATTCCTGAGATCTGGAAAGTCTAAACCTTGTCTGTGGTATTCCGAGTAGGATCTGGGAAGGGATGGCTGTGACGAGCTTCAAACTCGCGAGTGCTGGGCGTAGTGACAGATGATTAGCCATGTAGTGATAGCGCATTGGACCATTTTCACAGAGAGGATGGGATGTAGCCATTGACAACGGTGATGCCCTACATAAAGCTTGCCATGGAAGGGAGTAGGAATGATTGGATGAAGACAGTAGGAAAGCAGAGGTTCAGGAGGAACGAAAGCATCTCTATACGCTTATCTGAAATTATCACCAATGAATTACATAAGTATCTGTATCCTAGTTTAAATTTTGATTATGTTTTTATTATCAATTCACCATAAACATTTGAATCCGCCTGACTGAGATTTACAAGGTGACCATAGCTTGCTTCAGACCGACAATATCTGTGGGATCGACCCTTACTCACGTATGGTTTATTACTTGGACGACCCAGTGCACTTGGTGGTTAGTTGTGCGAAGTTGTGATAAAGAGTTGAGATTACAATTGTGCGTACCAATTTGTTGGCGCCATTGATGATCACAATTTCGTGCACCAAGTTTTTGGCGCCGTTGCCAGGGATTGTTCGAGTTTAGACAACTGACGGTTCATCTTGTTGCTCAGATTAGGTAATTTTATTTTAATTTTAAGCTTTTATTTCTTATTTTCAAAAAATACAAAAAAAAATTTTCTTCTTTTTTGTTCTTCCCAAAATAATTTTCGAAAAAAATACCAAAAAAATTAATAAAATCATAAAAACCAAAAATATTGTGTTTCTTGTTTGAGTCTTGAGTCAAATTTTAAGTTTGGTGTCAATTGCATGTTTTTTAAAATTTGTGCATTTTTCGAAAACTCATGCATGTGTTCTTCATGAGTTTTAAGTTGTTCTTGACAAGTTTTCTTGTTTGATCTTTAAAATTTCTTGTTTTGTGTCTTTTTTAGTTTTTCATATGCATTTTCAATTTCTTAGTGCCTAAATATTAAAAATTTCTAAGTTTGGTGTCTTGCATGTTTTCTTTTATTGAAAAATTCTCAAAAATACATACTTGATGTTCATCATGATCTTCAAAGTGTTCTTGGTGTTCATCTTTGCATTCAAAGTGTTCTTGCATATTTTTCTTGTTTTGATTCATAATTTTCATGCATTGAGTCTTTTTGTTGTTTTTCTCTTTCTTCATTAAAAATTCAAAAATAAAAAAATATCTTTCCCTTTTTCTTCTCATAAAATTCGAATATTTGAGTTGACTTTTTCAAAAATTTTTAAAATTTAATTGTTTCTTATGAGTCAAATCAAATTTTCAATTTAAAAATTCTATCTTTTTCAAATCTTTTTCAAAAATCAAATCTTTTTCATCTTTTCTTTCATATTTTCGAAAATTTCAAATTGATTTTCAAAAAATCTTTTTCTTATCTTGTTTCATAATTTTCAAAATTAATGCTAACAATTAATGTGATTGATTCAAAAATTTTTAAGTTTGTTACTTGCCTATTAAGAAAGGTTCAATCTTTAAAATTTAAAATCATATCTTTTTGTTTCTTGTTAGTCAAGTAATCAACTTTAATTTTCAAAATCAAATCTTTTTAAATTTCTTTTTCAAATCCTTTTCAAAATAAATTTCAATCACATCTTTTTCAAAATTAATCTCAAAATCTTTTCTAACTTCCTATCTTTTCAAAATTGATTTTCAAATCTTTTTCAATCAATCTTATCTTTTTGTTTGATTCTTATCTTTTTTCAAAACTACCTAACTAATTCTATCTCAAATTTTCGAAAATCACCTTCATCTTTTTCAAAATTCCTTTTTAAATTAACTAATTGTTTTAAATTTAATTTAATTTGATTTAATTTTTCCTTTCTTAATTTTTGAATTTTTAATTTTAATTCTAATTTAAAAACAAAAATACTTTTATTTTATTTTATCTAATTTTCGAAAATTCTTCTCCCTCACATCCTTCTATTTATTTATTTATTTACTAACACTCCTCTTCATCTAAGAATTCGAACCTATTCCTCACCCCTGTGTTTGGATTCTCCATCTTCTATTCATATCTTCTTCTACTCAAATAAAGGAATCTCTATACGGTGACATAGAGGATTCTATATTTTCTTTTCGGTTTTCTTCTTTTTCATATGAGCAGGAACAAGGATAAGAACATTCTTGTTGAAGCTGATCCTGAACCTGAAAGGACTCTGAAGAGGAAGCTAAGGGAAGCTAAAGCACAACTCTCTGGAGAAAATCTGACAGAAATTTTTGAAAAAGAAGGAGACATGGCCAAAAATAATAACAATGCAAGGAAGATTCTTAGTGACTTTACTGCACCCAATTCCAACTTACATGGAAGAAGCATCTCAATCCCTGCCATTGGAGCAAACAATTTTGAGCTTAAACCTCAATTAGTTTCTCTGATGCAACAGAATTGCAAGTTTCATCGACTTCCATCAGAAGATCCTTTTCAGTTCTTAACTAAATTCTTGCAAATCTGTGATACTGTTAAGACCAATGGGGTTGATTCTGAGGTCTACAGGCTCATGCTTTTCCCATTTGCTGTAAGAGACAGAGCTAGAATATGGTTGGACTCTCAACCTAAAGATAGCCTGAACTCTTGGGATAAGCTGGTCATGACTTTCTTAGCCAAGTTCTTTCCTCCTCAAAAGCTTAGTGAGCTTAGAGTGGATGTTCAAACCTTCAGATAGAAAGAAGGTGAATCCCTCTATGAAGCTTGGGAGAGATACAAGGAACTGACCAAAAAGTGTCCTTCTGACATGCTTTCAGAATGGACCATCCTGGATATATTCTATGATGGTCTGTCTGAATTATCAAAGATGTCATTGGACCATTCTGCAGGTGGATCCATTCACCTAAAGAAAACGCCTGCAGAAGTTCAGGAACTCATTGACATGGTTACAAATAACCAGTTCATGTACACTTCTGAGAGGAATCCTGTAAGTAATGGGACGCCTCAGAGGAAGGGAGTTCTTGAAATTGATACTCTGAATGCCATATTGGCTCAGAATAAAATATTGACTCAGCAAGTCAATATGATTTCTCAGAGTTTGAATGGATTGAAGGAATCATCCAACAATACTAAAGAGGCATCTTCTGAAGAAGAAGCTTATGATCCTGAGAACCCTGCAATAGCAGAGGTGAATTACATGGGCGAACCCTATGAAAACACCTATAATCCCTCATGGAGAAATCATCCAAATTTCTCATAGAAGGATCAACAAAAGCCTCAACAAGGCTTTAATAATGGTGGAAGAAACAGGTTTAGCAATAGCAAGCCTTTTCCATCATCCACTCAGCAACAGACAGAGAATTCTGAGCAGAATCCATCTAGCTTAGCAAATATAGTCTCTGATCTATCTAAGGCCACTATAAGTTTCATGAATGAAACAAGGTCCTTCATTAGAAATTTGGAGGCACAAGTGGGCCAGCTGAGTAAAAGAGTCACTGAAACCCCTCCTAGTACTCTCCCAAGCAATACAGAAGAGAACCCAAAAAGAGAGTGCAAGGCCATTGATTTAACCATCATGGCCGAACCTACAAGGGAGGGAGAGGATGTGAATCCTAGTGAGGAAGACCTCCTGGGACGTCCAGTGACTAATAAGGAGTTCCTCAATGAGGAACCAAAGGAATCTGAGGCTCACCTAGAGACCATAGAGATTCCATTAAACCCTCTTCTGCCCTTCATGAGCTCTGATGAGTATTCTTCTTCTGAAGAGAATGAAGATGTTACTGAAGAGCAAGTTGCTAAGTACCTTGGTGCAATCATGAAGCTGAATGCCAAATTATTTGGTAATGAGACTTGGGAAGATGAACCTCACTTGCTCACCAATGAATTGGATGCATTGGATAGGCAGGAATTACCTCAAAAGAGACAGGATCCTGGTAAATTCCTAATTCCCTGTAACATAGGCACCATGACCTTTGAGAAGGCTCTGTGTGACCTGGGGCCAGGAATAAACTTAATGCCACTCTCTGTAATGGAGAAACTTGGGATCTTTGAGGTATAAGCTGCTAGAATCTCATTAGAGATGGCAGACAACTCAAGAAAATAGGCTTATGGACTAGTAGAGGACGTGTTAGTAAAGGTTGAAGGCCTTTACATCCCTACTGATTTCATAATCCTAGACACTGGGAAGGATGAGGATGAATCCATCATCCTTGGAAGACCCTTCCTAGCCACAGCAGGAGCTGTGATTGATGTGGACAGAGGAGAATTGATCCTTCAACTGAATGAGGACAACCTTGTGTTTAAAACTCAAGGATCTCCTTCTGTAACCATGGAGAGGAAGCATGAAAAAGCTTCTCTCACTGCAGAGTCAACCAACGCCCCCACAGTTAAACTCTAAGTTTGGTGTTGGGAGGTTCCAACCTTGCTCTGATTATCTGTGAGGCTCCATGAGAGCTCACTGTCAAGCTATTGACATTAAAGAAGCGCTTGTTGGGAGGCAACCCAATGTTATCTAATTATAGTTATTTATTTTCTATTGTTATTTTATGTTTTCTTTAGGTTGATGATCATGTGGAGTCACAAAAACTACTGAAAAATAAAAAACGAAATGAAAAACAGCATTAAAAACAGCACACCCTGGAGGAGAGCAGTCTGGCATTTAAACGCCAGAACCAAGCATCTGTTTGGCGTTTAACGCCAGAAACAAGCATCTACCTGGCGTTAAACGCCAGAAACAGGCAGCAGTCTGGCGTTAAACGCCAGGATTGCACAGCAAGGGCGTTCTACACGCCTAATTGGAGCAGGGATGTTAAGTCCTTGACCTCACTTGATCTGTGGACCCCACAGGACCCCCACAATTTCTTCTCTCCTCTTCACACCTTTTTATAACACTCTTCCCCAAATACCCCTCACCACTCACATCCACCATCTCTTCCCCATAAACCCTACCTACCTTCAAAATTCAAACTAATTTTCTTCCCAAACCCAACCCTAATGGCCGAACCCTACACAACCCCTCACTCCTATATAAACACCTCACTCCTTCTTCATTTTCCAACAACACAACACTCTCTTCTTCTCCTTAGCCGAATACATCTTCTTCCCCCATCTCCTCCATTTTCTTCTTCTTCTCTTTGTTTTTTTCTTCTTTTGCTCGGGGAAGAGCAAACATTTTAAGTTTGGTGTGGTAAAAGCATAGCTTTTTGTTTTTCCATAACCATTTATGGCACCTAAGACCAGAGAAACCTCTAGAAAGAGGAAAGGGAAGGCAATTACTTCCACTTCTGAGTCATGGGAGATGGAGAGATTCATCTCAAAGGTCCACTAAGACCACTTCTATGAAGTTGTGGCCAAGAAGAAAGTGATCCCTGAGGTTCCTTTCAAGCTAAAAAAGAATGAGTATCCGGAGATCCGACTTGAGATCCAAAGGAGAGGTTGGGAAGTTCTCACCAACCCCATTCAACAACTCGGGATCCTAATGGTTCAAGAGTTCTATGCAAACTCATGGATCACTAGGAACCATGATCAAAGTGTGAACCCGAATCCAAAGCATTGGCTTACCATGGTTCGGGGGAAATACTTAGATTTCAGTCCGAAAAATGTAAGGCTGGCGTTCAACTTGCCAATGATGGAAGAGAACGCACGCCCCTACACAAGAAGGGTTAACTTTGATCAAAGGTTGGACCAAGTCCTCATAGACATATGTGAGGAAGGAGCTCAATGGAAAATTGGCTCAAGAGGCAAGCCGGTTCAATTAAGAAGGCATGACCTCAAACCAATGGCTAGGGGATGGCTAGAGTTCATTCAACGCTCAATCATTCCTACTAGTAATCGGTCTGAAGTTACTATAGACGGGCCATCATGATCCATAGTATCATGATTGGAGAAGAGGTGGAAGTTCATGAGATTATACCTCAAGAACTCTACAAGGTGGCTGACAAGTCCTCCACTTGGGCAAGGTTAACATTTCCTCACCTCATTTGCCACCTCTGCAATTCGGCTGGAATTGACATAGAGGGAGACATCCTCATTGAAGAGGACAAGCCCATCACTAAGAAAAGGATGGAGCAAATAAGAGATCATGGACCTCAACATGAGCATGAGGAAATTCCTCACCATGAAATCCCTGAGATGCCTCAGGGGATGCACTTTCCTCCACAGAATTATTGGGAGCAAATCAATACTTCCCTAGGAGAATTAAGTTCCAACATGGGACAACTAAGGGTGGAGCACCAAGAGCACTCCGTCATCCTCCATGAAATTAGAGAAGATCAAAGAGCTATGAGGGAAGAGCAAGAAAGACAAGGAAGAGACATAGAGGAGCTCAAGAGCACCATTGGTTCTTCAAGGAGAGGAATACGCTACCCTCACTAAGGTGGACTCATTCCTTAATCTCCTTGTCTATTTATTTTCTGTTTTTTTGGTTTTTGAGCCTTATATGTTATTTATGTTTGTGCCTTTACTACATGATCATTAGTGTCTAAGTGTCTATGCCTTAAAGTTATAAATATGAATCCATCACCTCTCTTGAATGAAAAATGTTCTAAAAACAAAAGAACAAGAAGTACATGATTTCGAATTTATCCTTGAACTAGTTTAATTATTTTGATGTGGTGACAATACTTTTTGTTTTCTGAATGAATGCTTGAACAGTGCATATGTCTTTTGATATTGTGGTTTATGAATGTTAAATATGTTGGCTCTTAAAAGAATGATGAAAAGGAGAAATGTTATCTGATAATCTGAAAAATCATAAAAATGATTCTTGAAGCAAGAAAAAGCAGTGAATACAAAAGCTTGCAGAAAAAAGTGCGAAAAAAAGAGAAAAAGAAAAAGCAAGCAGAAAAAGCCAAAAGCTCTTTAAACCAAAAGGCAAGAGCAAAAAGCCAATAGCCCTTAAAACCAAAAGGCAAGGGTAAATAAAAAGGATCCAAGACTTTGAGCATCAGTGGATAGGAGGGCCTAAAGGAATAAAATCCTGGCCTAAGCGGCTGAACCAAGCTGTCCCTAACCATGTGCTTGTGGCGTGAAGGTGTCAAGTGAAAACTTGAGACTAAGCGGTTAAAGTCAAGGTCCAAAGCAAAAAAAAAAAGAGTGTGCTTAAGAACCCTGCGGATAATTTATACGCTTTTTGGCATTGTTTTTACACAGTTTTCAGTATAATTTAATTAGTTTTTAGTATATTTTTATTATTTTTTAATTAAAATTCACATTTGTGGACTTTACTATGAGTTTTTGTGTTTTTCTATGATTTCAGGTATTTTCTGGCTGAAATTGAGGGACTTGAGCAAAAATCAGATTCAGAGGTTGAAGAAGGACTACAGATGCTGTTGGATTCTGACCTCCCTGCACTCAAAGTGGATTTTCTGGAGCTACAGAACTCCAAATGGCACTCTCTCAATTGCATTGGAAGGTAGACATCCAGGGCTTTCCATCAATATATAATAGTCCATACTTTGCCCGAGTTTAGACGACGTAAACCGCCGTTCAACGCCAGTTTCATGCTGCATTCTAGAGTTAAACGCCAAAAACAGGTTGCAAAGTGGAGTTAAACGCCAGAAACAGGTTACTAACTGGCGTTCAACTCCAAGAGAAGCCTCTACACGTGTAAAGCTCAATGCTCAGCCCAAGCACACACCAAGTGGGCCCCGGAAGTAGATTTCTGCATCAATTACTCATTCTGTAAACCCTAGTAACTAGTTAGTATAAATAGGACTTTTTACTATTGTATTTACATCTTTGGATTATCTTTTGATCCTTTGATCATGTTTAGGGGGCTGGCCATTCGGCCATGCCTGGACCTTATCACTTATGTATTTTCAACGACAGAGTTTCTACACACCATAGATTAAGGTGTGGAGCTCTGCTGTTCCTCACAGATTAATGCAAAGTACTATTGTTTTTCTATTCAATTCAAGCTTATTCCTATTCTAAGATATCCATTCGCACACAAGAACATGATGAATGTGATGATTATGTGACGCTCATCATCATTCTCACTTATGAACGCGTGCTTGACAAACACTTCCGTTCTACATGCAAACAAGCTAGAATGAGTATCTCTTAGATATTTAATACAGGGGACCGAGTCCGAGATATTAGAGTCTTCGTGGTATAAGTTAGAACCCATGGATGGCTATTCCTGAGATCCGAAAAGTCTAAACCTTGTCTGTGGTATTCCGAGTAGGATCTGGGAAGGAATGGCTGTGACGAGCTTCAAACTCGCGAGTGCTAGGCGTAGTGACAGACGCTAAAGGATAGTAAATCCTATTCCAATATGATCGAGAACCGATAGATGATTAGCCATGCAGTGACAGCGCATTGGACCATTTTCACAGAGAGGATGGGATGTAGCCATTGACAACGGTGATGCCTTACATAAAGCTTGCCATTGAAGGGAGTAGGAATGATTGGATGAAGACAGTAGGAAAGCAGAGGTTCAGGAGGAACGAAAGCATCTCTATACGCTTATCTGAAATTCTCACCAATGAATTACATAAGTATCTCTATCCTAGTTTACATTTTGATTATGTTTTTATTATCAATTCACCATAACCATTTGAATCCGCCTGACTGAGATTTACAAGGTGACCATAACTTGCTTCAGACCGACAATCTCCATGGGATCGACCCTTACTCACGTAAGGTTTATTACTTGGATGACCCAGTGCACTTGCTGGTTAGTTGTGCGAAGTTGTGATAAAGAGTTGAGATTACAATTGTGCGTACCAAGTTGTTGGCGCCATTGATGATCACAATTTCGTGCACCACGCGTCTGCAGGAAGTTACTTGGATAGCTTGGATGAAAAAATTACATGGATGTAGAGATTTTCTGATTTTTTATTGTTAAAATATTATTAACTTGTTAGTTGATATTACATGTGTTATCACATTTATATTATTTTTCTAAAAAAAATTATCATTTTTTCAAATTTTTTTGAATTTTTATTTCATCGTATACTTA